>NW_024081511.1:557478-771208 GCF_003009895.1 Hyaena hyaena
CGCGGGGCTCGAACCCACAAACTGCGAGATCATGACTTAAGCGAAAGTCGGACGCTTAACCGACTAAGCCACCCAGGCGCTCCCACCCTCCACATTGTTAAATGAGAGGCCTGGAGATAGAAATGATAGATAGGACCCTGTTACCTAATGTTAAGGTTAACCTGTTAGTCGCCGAACAAGACCCTAGGCTCGCTCTGTGATTGGTTGAATTTAAAGGTACTCTAAATGTTGTAATTGGATCCCGCCAAAAGTAACGAATACTCTAGACAATGTGTATGGTCAAACCCACTGTCAATGATTTTGAATAATTATGATTGGATCACTGTTCCCATGTCACAACTTCTGTAACTCCCGCGTCTCAAACCCCATAAAAACCCTACTCTGCCCTTGTTCGAGGCTCTCAGCACAGATCCATACGCTGGTGAAGTCTGGTAGTCCGAGCTTAAGCCCGTAATAAAGCCCTTTGCTTTTGCATATGTGACTCGGACTTCTTGGTGGTCTTGGGATTTTGGGGAGATTGCGATCTGGGCATAACAGTTGAAGATCTCACATTATCAGATTTTAAAACTTATTTGAAGATAGAGTAATATAGACAGTGTAGTATTGGTTAGACACAGAAAAGAATGGAACAATGTAGAGATCTTAGAAGTCGACTAACACAACATGGTCAATTAATTTTTGACAAAACACAAAAGCAAAGAAGAGAAGGTTAATTTTTAACAAATTATACAGGAAAAATTCACAAAATTTAACTCAAAATGCATTGTAGAAGAAATTATAAAATGCAAAACTCTTAAGTGTCAGTTGTAGATCCTGGGTCTGGAGTTCTCTCTTTTCCAAGCAAGAAAGCAGGACGTAGGATTAAAATGTGAGAGTGGCAGCTCAGCGATAGAGCAACGTTGTTTGGTGCCCCATGATGGGTGCCAGACGGTGACCCAGATGTGATGGGAGGCAAGAGGCCTACAGGCCTACCTGGCCAGGAGGCCGTGTGAAACAGGGACTGCAAGACGCCACTGGATGGCTAAAGAGTGCAAAGAGCGGTTCCTGGGCAGCTCAGTCGTTGAGCCTCCGACTTCCGCTCAGGTCATGATTTCACAGTTCATGGGTTCCAGTTCCACATCAGGGTCTGTGCTGACAGCTAGCTCAGAGCCTGGAGCCTGTCTTCAGATTCTGTCTCTCACTCCCTCTGTCCCTCCCCTACTCACACTGTCTCTCTCTCTCAAAAAAATAAATAAAACACTAAAAATTTAAAAAAAAATAAAGAGCTCCAAGAAAAACAAAGAAACAAACAAATAAAATACCTGCACTGTTTACAGTCTCTTTCTGATGAGGTAAGGGATAAAGCAAAACTATATTAGAATTTGCTGCCATGGAAATTTTTGAGAGATCTATCATGGGAAATTCTCTAGCCCCTGAACAAAAGCTCTATATTCTAATTCTCAATCACTAGGAGAGACAGCAGGGACTACTCTAAATTATAAGGCTCTCCTTAGATTATTGCTGGCTGTCCAACAAAATTGCCCTTGGTTCCCAGAACAAGGAACTTATGATCTTGACATGTGGGAACAAGTAGGGAAAACACTGAAGGCCAGACATTCTGAAGGGGCTAATATCCCCCCTGAGGTAATTCTCACTTGGTCCATGTCTTCACTGCCCTTCTCCCCTTGAGCTCCCACGTGTTTATGAAGACATAGAGTTACCTTAAAAAGAGGAGAAACCTCAGCCACCAGATAGTCAGACTGTGTGTCTGGTGCCTCTACAGCCAAAAGATACCTCAAAGGGGTGGGATGATATCAAGCCTCTAAAAACCTTACCAACTGGTTCTGATGTCTGATGGACTCTTCACCCTATTGCAAAAGTACATTAAGGAACCTCATAAGGCCAGTAAATTCCAGCAGGAAAGTGGGACGCAGGATTAAAAATACGAGAAGCTAATGTCGAGGAGGAAACAAGAGCCTCCAGTAAAGGTCCTTGCTCATTTTTATTAGGATCAAAAGTCTTACAAGCATGATGGACATACAGAAAGAGACAATGAAATCATGAACATTAACTCATAGATATGAAGGAAAGGGGGTTTTTAAGATATGCGGTGTTAGGGGTTTGGGTCAATACAAACAAAATCCTGGAATTGGGTGGAAGGTTGTTCACAGATGTGAGGCACCACCTCTGTTTACCTAAACTGGTCTAGAGAACAAGAAAGACAGAGCATGCTACCTCAGGGTCAACAAAGCACTTTTCTTTTGTTAATTAGGTCCACTCTGAGCAACTTTGCTCTGCTACAACCCTGTTTACCTAATTTCATCCTTCCTTCCTATGAAAGCAGTTCTCTGCTATTGTAGTAGGATGGGGGCATTTCTGGCCTGAATATCTAATCTTGTTTACCTCATCTTGGATGTTTTCATCCTGAGATTCCCTATTCCTATATATTTGTCCTATACTAGGGGCCTTTGTCCCATTTACCTTATCTTGTTTACCCAAACTTGGGTGTGTACATGCTATGGCTTTCTAAATCTTTATGCTTTGTTAACCCATCAGTGTTAACAGGAAATTCCTTATCAGGCTCAGGGAATTCCTATGCTTTTTCCCCACAAGTGTCTAGAAGAAAACATAGGAGAAAATATGTTGACCTTGGGCTTGCTAATGAGTTTTTAGATAAAATAATAAAACCATAATCCATGAAAGAAAATAAAATATAAAGTTGACTTTATTAAATTTTAAACAACTTCTCCATGAAAACATCATTAAGCCAATAAAAAAAAAAAAACCAAGCTAAAACTGGGAAATAATATTGCAAAACACATCTGATGAAGGACTTATATTCTAATTTACAAAATATGCCTGGTATTTTTAGAAAATAAAAAATATTTTAAAAATGTGGGCCAAAGATCTGAACAGACACCTCACAAAAGAAGATATAGAGAGGGCATGTTAGTATATGAAAGGTACCCAACATTGTCATTAGGGATTACAGATTAAACCAATGAGATGCCATTATTCTCATATTAAAATGGCTAAAATCCCAAATACCTAACAATAACAATAGCTGGAGAGGATGTAGAGTACAGGAACTCTCATTTATTGCTGGTGGGAAAAGAAATGGTACAAACACTTTGGAAGATAATCTGGCAGTCTCTTAAAAAGCTAAAATATTGTCTTAGTATGCAATGGAGCAATCAAACTTCTAGGTATTTACTCAGCTGAATTAAAAACTTGTGTCCATACAAAAATTTGTAAGCAAATTTTATAGCAGATTTTTTCCAGTTTCCAAAACTAGAAGTCATTAAAATGTTCTTCAATAAGTGAATGGGTAACAAACTATGTATATTCATACAATGGGATATTATTCAGTGACTAAAAAGACATGTTCTTTCAAGATGCACAAAACTTGAATGAATCTTGAATACATGATGTTATGTAAAATATGCTAGCCTGAGAAGAATATATATTGTATAATTTCACTTATGTGACATTTATAACTTCTCAGTCTTTATGTAAAGAATGAGTCCGTAAATTACACTTAAGGATTCCTTTTTAAAAATACAGTGTAGAAAAGGAAAGAAAGAATTATTTACAATGGAAAAGTCAAACAAACACCATGTCAAGAATATGATGAATCAACATGAAGAGTGGTGAGTCATGCTGTTATTGTTTCCTGACATGATGTGATAAGGATAGCACTTTACCTCTGTGGTCTTGCTTCCCCAAACCCTTAACCTCAGAACAAACCTCAGAACAATCATGAGGAAAACATCAAACAAGTTTCAATTGAAAGACATTCTACAAAAGAGCTAACCATTACTTATCAAAATTGTCAAGGTCATCAAAAAAAAGAAGAAAGTCTGAAAAACAGTCACAATCAAAAGGAACCTCAGAAGACATAATGACTAAATACAATATCATATTCTGGATGAGAATTTTTGAACACACACACACACACACAAAAAGACATTTGGTAAAAACTAAAAAGACCTGGATAAAATAGAGACTTCAGTTAATAATGTGCCTTTATGACTTCATAAATGGTGTCAAATGTATCATATAAATTAAAGATTTTAATAATAGGAGATATTGCATATGTGAACTTTGTATTCTCTTCACAAGTTTTCTGTACATCTAAAACTATTCTAAAATTAAATTTTTATTAAAAAAACAGATGCAAGAATAAAAACCTTGTAACAGCTTAAAGAATGAGGGGCTATACTTTCCATATCAACTCTGTATTGGAGGCAATGGAATTAATATATAAATTAGATTATACCAGGCTTGAGGGTGGTTTTATAACCAGATAACAGGATAGCTTCTTTCCTTTAACCTATAATTTCTTTGATCTCAATCCCATAAGCAATTACTATCCTTAATAGTAGGAGACGGCCTGAAAACGATTTACTTAACAACAATACCAAAGAAAAAAACCCACACATAGTAAAATTAGGAGGGCCAAAATAACTGATAACTATGTCTTGCTTTTCAATTAACATAGGGTAAATTTCAGGTACGACAGGATATGACAAATTCAAGTTGATTATTTAATCATTTTTAATACATATTAATTCCATGATGTTACATTCTGCTCCTGGGACATGTTTTCCTAAAATCTGTTAATTTATGACTTTTTTGCAAATTTTCTATCATATCTTTGTTCAGAAAAGTGTTATCAATGATGTATAATTTATTTACTCCTTGAGTAAATATAAAAATCTATACAAACCCCTTTAAAATATTCATATGCAATTTTATCACTCAATCCAACCATGCTAAGTGTGACTCATGTTCTATGCTTTATTTCTATTTCTGCCCAAAGAAAATAAATGAATAGCTCAATTACCCAAGCAAATTATTTTTCAGAATGATTTACAGTAGCGATATGTATTTGAACATACACATGCGCCCACGAGTGCAAGCGCGCGCGCACGCACACACACACACACACACACACACACATTTACACATGCCCTACTTCCATTGTAGAGGACAAGCTCCTGCAGGAACATATTGATTATTTTGTATTTTGAATATCCCAAGCCCTCTGAGCTGTCATTAGTGACTTTAGTTTTTGTGGAGTGATAGCATCCTTGAGGTCTCATATGCAAACTATGAAATCTAAAATTAGACTTCCTGGATTTTAATTTTATCTCCTTTACTTACTATCCATGTGATCATAGAAAAATGTGTCTTATTATCTATTTTCTTGCCTTTAAATTTTAAATATTAAAAATAACCTATTTTTAGTATCAATGAGCTGATTGAATACAAAACAATACGACTGAATACAAAACACATAACAGAATGCCTAGCATGGTTAATATACACTAAATGATAATTACTCATTATTTCACCCTACTAGGTTATCTCACATCATCATCAATAGAGCCATTTCTGGTCATAAGTACCTGTATTCATAATGATAGGCATGATGTTTGGTAGTACTGGAGTTCTGAATAATTAACCTGAATGGTTTTACCATAAAAATCCATACAATTTCCAGATAATAGTGTGCCTAAAGGTTAGACTTACATCCTGAGACCAAAGAAGTTACCTTCTGTCATATCCTTACATCAGAAAGAACTGATTGTAATTGCAAATAAATAGGCATATTAGTATATTACTTGCAATTAGAAAAAGTTAGAGGTACATTATGGCCAAACACAGTTTTTTGATCATTATTTAGAAATTGGAATGCTATCAGGATGCAGGAATCAATTTTTCATAGTCAGAAATATTGGTTATTGCTCAGAATTAGTTGGCATCAAACCTTGTGATGAGATGGATCATTTCCTAATGGTTTCCTGTGCTGCTTTTCTCATCAGTGGCCTAGAGGTATAGTTTTTGTTTGCAGGTTTTTGAGGGTTTTTTTCACCACACTTGTACTGCCTACAGGAAGAATAAAGCTTTTTCTCATATATATTTTTCTCACTTCAGATCTTAGTTGTAGGAAAGGAATTCTACATTCATAAGAAAAGAATTTCATTCTGTCTGTCATATATAGATAGACTAGAAAATGTTTCATAATAGACTCACAAAAAAAGTGCCCCAATTGTAGTGTTTTTTGATTCTTTGAAGAAAAAGCTCCCATCTGGTGAATTTCAAGCAACCAATGTGATGCTGAGGAACTCAGGAAGAGATGTTTTGCGAAATTGAGTCTTGTAAACCATTGCAACCCAGCTCCCACACATTATTCTGTGTGTGTGTGTGTGTGTGTGTGTGTGTGTGTGTATGTGTGTGTGTGAAATTTCCATGTGCCAGGATTTGTTTCAAATACTAGGAAGAAAAGAGAACAATAGAAAATGTCTGCCTTTCTGATACAATATGTACAGTCTATGGGGAGATACAGATATTAAACTAATGAATAAATAAATCCAATAATTTCTAGAGCACTAAGTAAAAGAGTAAAAAAACGATGTGACAGTGACTTGGGGGCTTTCATGGTCAGAAAGTTTCTTCAAATAGTTATATCAGTAAAGCCTTTTCTGTGAAAGTGACATTTGAACTCAAACTTATGTTATATCAAGGAACATGCCTTACAAAGTGTTGAGAGCAGTATGCTCAAATAGCCCTGGGGTAAGAACATGCTCAATGTATTTGAGGAGAAGAAATAAGCCTGCAAGGAGATGGGCATTATGAAAAGAAACTGAACATTGAAAAAATAAAAAGAAGCCTAGTGAGATAGGTGGGAAATAAATGGATAGAGATGTAAAAGGTGAGGTCGGAGGAATGGGGCAGATTACATAGAACCCAGTTAAGTATGATATGCAGTTTGAATTTTAGTGCCAGAAGGCCACAGTATATGAGAGTGGAACTTGTGCCTCTAGAGAAACAGGTTTAGGGAGAGATTCTAGAAATATATAAGGAAATAAGTACTTGGCACTATAGGAAACTACAAGTTAACACAGAAGCCCTTGATCTCCACATTTTCTCCTACTATCTAGTATTAAGGTAATGAGTTTAAAACAGTGCACTAAATGCCTTGAGATTTCGATGAACAAGCCAAACTTTCATTTTAAAAATAGAATAAAAATTAGGGTTCCCTCTTCCAGTTGGTAAAAGCAAATTGTGTCCCCATACTCTTATGTCAAGACAGAACTCCGAATTTAAATAATATCACATGTTGGCCACATACTGAGATTTTCAATCAGTTTTCTAAAAGCAATATTTTCACTTATTAATATAATTGTTCTATGGGATGATAGAATAGCTTTTTTAAAAAAAATCTTTCAAAATCAAAATGAAGAAAGTGAGGATCAAGGAATTCTGGTGCCTGGACCATATCAGATATATTTTCAAGTCTTTTCTATTTCTATTCCATGTTAATTATATTACACAATTCTATGTTTATTTGAGAAGTCTCAATTTTTCAGTTTTATTTGTATCATTAGATATAAAGTAATGGAATTTAACAAGCCAGTTAAAAATGGATTCAATTGTCATGTTTAAAACTTGCTTAAATCTTAGTATAGCAACTTTGTCTTATGGTGCTCTACTTCTATGTACTGATGTTTCTGTGAAATTTTGTTCTGTGAATATCTGTCTTATTTAAATTATAAGAACTTATTCAAATATTAAAGTCATCCTACAGATTATTGAGTCATATCCACAGAAGCAGCAATGATTTTCTATTTCATTTTTTATGTAAGAATATTCTTGAAATATTTTATTTCATTATTGAAGTAGCCTTTACATAGAAAATTATAAATGTCATTTTGACATCTGTGCTCTATGCTGCAGTTTTCAATAAGATATTATATAACTAAATTATCTTGATTATCCTTCAAAGAAATGAAGAGCTCAAAAGTTTGAACCATTAATGGGAATAATTTAATAACTAAGGGGGAAAAACTAGGTATTATGAATGATTTTAAGTTTTCTAATCTGTGATACTGATAGGTTTATAAAATTGGTATTATTTATTTATTACATATATATCTCTTGTCTGCACTAAATATAGCTGCAATACATAATTCAATACCATACAAACATTTATTACCACCAAAACTTTCCACTTCTCACTGTTGCCCAGGTCTGCTTAAGTCCTTTACTTCTTAGCTCCTCATGCCTTTTTTTTTCTCTTATAGATTATTGTCAAGGTGGTTTCCATATAACACCCAGTGCTCATCCCTACAAGTACCCTCCACCATACCCATCACCTCCCTTTCCCTCTCCCTCAACCCCATCAGCCCTCTGTTTGTTCTCAGTATTCAAGAGTCTCTCATGGTTTGCCTCCCTCACCCCAACCATTTTTTTTCCCTTCTCCTCCCCCATGGTCCTCTGTTAAGTTTTTCCTGTTCCACTTATAAATGAAAACTTATGGTATCTGTCCTTCTCTGCCTGACTTATTTTGCTCAGCATAACATCTTCAAGTTGCTACACATGACCAGGTTTCATTCTTCCTCATTGCCATGTGGTATTCCATTGTAAAGATAAACAACATCTTCTTGATCCATTCATCAGTTGATGGACATTTAGGCTCTTTCCATGATTTGGCTATTGTTGAGAGTGCTGCTATGAATATTGGGGTACCTGTGCCCCTATGCATCAGCACTCCTGTATCCCTTGGGTAAATTCCTAGTAATGCTATTACTGGGTTATAGGGGAGTTCTTTTATTATTTTTGTTGAACCTTCACACTGTTTTCCAGAGGGGCTGCACCAATTTACATTCCCACCAGCAGTGTAGAGGGGTGCCCATTTCTCCACAACCTTGCCAGCATCTATAGTCTCCTGATTTGTTCCTTTTAACCACTATGGCTGACGTGAGGTGGTATCTCAGTGTGGTTTTGATTTGTATTTCCCTGATAATGAGGGATGCTGAGCATCATTTCATGCGTCTGTTGGCCATTTGGATGTCTTCTTTAGAGAAGTGTCTGCTCATGTCTTCTGCCCAATTCTTCACTGGATTATTTGTTTCTCGGGTGTGGAGTTTGGTGAGTTCCTTATAGATTTTGGATACTAGCCCTTTATCTGATATGTCATTTACAACTATCTTTTCCCATTCCATCGGTTGCCTATTAGTTTTATGGATTGTTTCCTTTGTCTTGCAGAAGCTTTTTATCTATAAGAGGTCCCAATAGTTCATTATTGCTCTTGATTCCCTTGCCTTTGGGGATGTGTCAAGAAAAAAGTTGCTGTGGTGAAGGTCAAGGAGCTTGTTTCCTGCTTTCTCCTCTAGGGTTTTGATGGTTTCCTGTCTCACATTCAGGTCCTTCATCCATTTTGAGTTTATTTTTCTGTATGGTGTGAGAAAGTGATTTAGTTACATTCTTTTGCACGTTGCTGTCCAGTTCTCCCAGCACCATCTGTTAAAGAGGCTGTGTTTTTTCCATTGGATACTCTTTCCTGCTTTGTCAAAGATCAAGTGGCCATACAATTATGGGTCCAATTCTGACTTCTTTATTCTATTCCATTGGTCTATGTGTCTGTTTTTGTGCCAATACCATGCTGTCTTGATGATTACAGCTTTGTAGTAGAGGCTAATGTCTGGGATGGTGATGCCTCCCATTTTGGTTTTATTCTTCAATATTAGTTCAGCTATTCGGGTCTCTTGTGGTTCCATACAAATTTTAGGATAGTTTGTTCAAGCTTTGAGAAGAATGCTGTGCAATTTTGATTGGGATTGCATTGAATATTAGATTACTTTGGGTAGTATGACATCTGACCCAGGAGCATGGGATACTTTTCCATTTCTTTGTGTCTTCTTCAATTTCCTTCATAAATTTTCTATAGGTTTCAGCATACAGATCTTTTACATATTTGGTTAGGTTTATTCCTGGGTATTTTATGGTTTTTTGTGCAAGTAAATGGGATCAGTTTCTTGATTTCCCTTTCTGTTGCTTCATTATTGGCGTATAAAAATGCAACCAATTATGTACGTTGATTTTGTACCCTGTGACTTTGCTGAATTCATGGATCAGTTATAGTAGGCTTCTAGTAGAGTCTGTTGAGTTTTCCATGTAGAGTATGATGTCATCTGCGAAAAGTGAAAGTTTGGCTTCATCTTTGCCAATTCTGATGCCTTTAATTTCCTTTTGTTGTCTAATTGCTATTGCTGGGACTTCCAGCACATGTTAAACAACAGTGGTGAGAGTGGACATCCTTGTTGTGTTCCTGATCTCAGTGGAAAGGTCTCAAATTTTCCCCATTGAGGATAATATTAACTATGGGCTTCTCATAAATAGCTTTTATGATGTTTAAGTAAGTTCCTTCTATCCGGACTTTCTTGAGGGTCTTTGCTGAGAAGGGATGCTGTAGCTTGTCAAATGTTTTTTTCTTGTAGGGCTGGTTTAGTGCTGATAAATTCTTTCAAATTTGTTTATTTGGGAAAACCTTTATCTCTCCTTCTCTTCTGGATGACAGGCTTGCTGGATAGAGGATTCCTGGCTGCATATTTTTTCTGGTCATCATATTGAAGATTTGCTGCCATTCTTTTCTGGCCTGCCAAGTTTCAGCAGATAGATCTGCAACTACTCTGATAGGTCTCCCTTAGTATTTTAGGGTCCTTTCATCCCTAGCTGCTTTCAGAATTCTTTCTTTGTCTTTATATTTTGCCAGTTTCACTATGATATGTTGCACAGAAGATCGATTCAAGTTACATCTGAGGGGAGTTCTCTGTGCCTCTTGGATTTCTGTTTTCTTCCCCAGAATGGGGAAGTTGTCAGCTATAATTTGTTCAAGTACCCCTTCAGCTCCTTTTTCTCTCTTCTTCTTCTTCTTCTTCTTCTGGAATTCCTATGGTACAGATATTGTTCCATTTGATTGCATCACTCAGTCCTCAAAATCTCCTTTTGTGCTCCTGGATCAGTTTATCTCTCTTTTTCTCAGCTTCCTCTTTTTCTATAATTGTGTCCTCTAATTCTATTCACCTCTCTGCCTCTTCAGTCCCTGCAGTGGCCACCTCCATTGTATTATGCACCTCATTTATAGCGTTTTTTAATCCATCACAACTATTTTTAAGGTCCATAATCTTTGTAGCAATAGCTTCTCTCATGTCTTCCGTGCCTTTTTCAAGCCCGGCAATTAATATTACGACTATTGTTCTAAATTCTTGGTCAGTTATGTTGCTTATATCTGTTTTGACCAATTATTTAGCTGTCGTTTCTTCCTGGAATATCCTTAGAGGAGAGTTATCCAGTTTTGTCATTTTGGCCTCCTTTCTGTCTCTAGTCAGTTTTAAAAGCTTGTTATGCACTCTGCCTCTGCGAGTTCTGCTATATTAAAGGAGGCTCATTGACTGTCCAGGGCGTGTCTGTTCAGGAAGTGTTCTTTGAATGGTGTCCCTTGGTCTCTCTTGTTGTGCCTTCGCTTATTTTATTTCCCTGCTTGTAGTGATATTTGAGACTCTCCCCCATGTGTAATTTGGCTTGTTTCTTGAGGTAGCCCTGAAATTGAAAACAGACAGACAAACACACAGGGAACAAAAGCACGCAACCGTACAGACAAATCAAACAAACAAGCACACCAAAAGGGGGGGAAAGACCCAACAGCAACAATGACAAAAGACAAAGTACAGTCTAAAGCAGAAAAACAGAATTCCCAGCTACAAGTAAAGATCAGGGTGGAGGCAGTGCTGATGGATGAGCATATACAAAGAGAGAAATGACAGGGCGGGGAGAAAGCAAAATTGAACATTGACCAGGCAGAGAGACTAAAAGGCTTCGTTCAGAGAGAGGAAGAGGAGAATAGTGTAGGAGGCGAGGAGAAAGAAAAGAAAATAATGTTACTCAAAGAAACTATATAGTCTGATTATTCCAGAGAGAGAGGAAGGTAAGGATAGTGGTGTAGAATATGCAACAAGAGAATGGAGGAAATGTGCCTGTTTAAGCAAACCAATGACCAGAGTGCCCAGTCCAGTGGAGGGGAGAGAGAAGAATGAGATAAGGGAGAATATATCTAAATAGCAAGAATTGATCTAGAGTTAATCAAAGTTGGTGTTGTCCCTGGCTCTGGAAAAAAAAAAAAAAAAAAAAGCAGCTCTCCCACACAGATGGGTGTGGTTTGGCTAGGCAGTTCTCCTCCTTACTGCGGGTCTTGTGGCTTGTTCCCTAAGGCCCCACCTTGGTGGTTGGGGGAGAAAAATGGCGGTGCCCCAGTCCCTTCTGAAATCATTCATTGCAAATCACTCTTCCAGTCCGATCTCCCAGTGCCACCGGCATAGCCAAGATGAACCGTGTTCTTTGCCCCAAACCCCACTTTGTTTCCAGATTGTAGTCCACACGCTTTAATGATACCACCCAAAATATAATCCCGCAAGTCAGGCTGCTTTCTAGCCAGGGATTGAGTAGGTGGAGTAGGCGAGCTGTTTCTCCTAGCACCGCTTGGGACCGGGGCACCCACACCAAAGAAAGCACCACAAGTAGAGATAGGATCTCTCTCCTCATGAGGTTAGAGATGGGATGATAGGATCCCTTTCCATCCCAGGCTGAGGTTTTTCTCTTCAGGGACAGTTCTTATGAGCAGTTTTAGCATCTCTTTCTCTTCCCCTCGTCTCTCTGCCGCTCTCCAAGGAGGGGGCGCCCTCCCCTCTGTGCCTCCCGGTCCTGGCCATTTTTATCTTACCCAGTTCACAATCGTGCACTTAGGAGGCTGTCTTCTTAGTGGATGCTGTCTCTTTTCTTCCCAGACTCTTGCGATTCAGTGTCCTATGGCTTCAGCCCTTTTTTGTTTGAGAGATGCAGGCAGGTGAAAAGTACGGAGCTCCCTACTTCTCCACCATCTTGCCTACCCAGCTGTTTGTTAATTTATATAGTTTTAATCAGAGTACTGGGAACTAGTTTTGAGATATGTATCATCAAGATTTTTAGAGTGCATTCTGTAGAGTTATTTCCAAGCATGTGCAACTATCAATGAAAATATGTGTATTCATATACCCCTCTGTTACTTTATTTGATACTTTACAAGAGATCTTCAAAGTAATGACAGAAAGTATTAATATCCTTCCTTTATGATGATGAGCTCACTTTGCTCAAGGTTCCATGAAAACTTCATTGTAAATGTCAAACTAGACTCAGAGTTTTTGAGTAGATCCTCCCTAGAAACCCATGACAAGAATAAAACCCACAAAAATACTTTCAGCATCCAATGACGCCTACACTACAGACTTATTTATGGGCCATCCATTTTAATGAAGAATTGACTTAGGTTGCACAAGCAAAAGCATATGAAGTTTTGTTCTCTATTAATATTAGTAATGGAAAAAGTTGTCTCTAACATCCTCAGGTTGGTTTGAGACCATCTTATCTGTATTATGAGCATGGAGATGTTTAGCCAGTATATGTTTCTCTGCCCTCAGAAGTCCCATAATACATAGTGATATGTATTGAAAGAGTTAAGGGACAATTTGGATAATTATGAGTCCTTAAGCATGATTTTTCCTGAAGCCGTTATAAAATAAAAATTGCTTGGACATTTTTAGCTGTGAAGAATTTGCGTGGATCTTAATTTTCATGGTAAGTGAAATGGTCTTATTTTATCTCTGCTGTCTCCCATATACCTTTCTCCAACCTCTGTTTTGGGTTTGGAAAGACTTTTAGAAATGAAAGCTCAAAATAGAAACTAAATGATAATGTAGATGTTACCTGGGTTAGTTTGTTGGCTTACATGAACATGCGAATTAAATATGACCTAATTCAAATGTTTATTTTATCTTAATGTTGTATCTTGGGGTGGAACCTCCAAAGTGCCAGGAAATAGGAATTCACCTATCCTTTTTGTAACTGCAGCCCATACATACCTTCATCTACTCCTTTTGCTCTTCCTGTGGAATCATCTTCAGGTACCACTGTTTTCTATGTATCTAGTATGTATCTGACTTAGTTTTAAGAATTTTCCAGGTTTGGAGCACTTGGGTGGCTCAGTGGGTTAAGCGTTTGACTTTGGCTCAGGTCATGATCTCACGGTCCGTGGGTTCAAGCCCCGCATCAGGCTGTTTTGACAGCTCAGAGCTTGGAGCCTGCTTCTGATTCTATGTCTTCCTCCTTCTCTGCCCTCCCCAACTTGTGCTCTGTCTCTCTCAGAAATAAATAATTGTTAAAAAATTTTTTTGAAAAAAGAAAAAAAAAGAAATTTCCAGATCCTTCTTAATATGCAGTGTTCAAATTCCAATCTTACCAAGTCCTGCACCGGTTACATATAACATAGGAGTTTTATTTCTCTGTATCATTCAAACCGCAATTAATGAACAATGGAGTGAGATCGATGATATCAAGGTTCTGATCCCACATCTACCATAAAGTAATTGTGTCCCCTTGGGGAAATCATAGTTATTTTGGGCCCCTTTCTTATTCTTTATTTTGACAGAGTTTTGTTCTAGATGATTCCAAGTATCATGTGTACTCTTTGAGTAATAGTTTAAATGTTACTGGTACTCTAAACAAATAAAGACAACTGTGTACATAAAACTGTACATCGTTTCTGTGACTGTGGTTTTGAGCTGCCTCCATTTTACAGATGATAAGAAGACAGAGAACAGCAGAGGCTCCAAAGTAGATGGAAACTAAAACACAAGTTTCTTTCTTTCTTTCTTTCTTTCTTTTTTTTTTTTCATCTGAAGCCTATTGAACCAAAGGCCGCTGAATACTAAGCTGTGAAGCGTATTATCAGTGTGTTTAAGGAAAGCTATTCTTATGGGATTGCCAATTAATAGCAGGAAGGTTTATAATTCTTACTAGATCATGTAACCTTGTGAGATTTACAGCTCTGTTTCCATTTCAAGCAAGTCCTTCCAGTGACAGGTAATCATCTGAATTGCTGGTTACTTTTCTGAACTAAACTCAGAACCTCTTGAGGTTTTCTTCTTGGTGTCTGAAATTTATGCCAGAATAGCTTTTTTTTTTTTTTTCATAGAATACATTCAAGTTTCTAGATTCTATGTAAGAAAGAGAGATTCAGTGAGTCAGGGTAGGGGTTAAGATCTCTTTCTCAGAGTGGTATCTTATTTTTGAGACAGAGAGAGGAAGAAAAAAATGTATGAGTGGGAGAGGGGCAGAGGGAAAAGGAGACAAGTGAGACACAGAATCTGAAGCAGGTTCCAGGCTCTGAGCTGTAAGCAAAGAGCCCAACACGGGGCTCAAACCCACGACCTTAGAGGTCATGATCTGAGCTGAAGTCAGATGCTTAACTGACAGAGCCACTCAGGTGCCTGACATGCCAGAATTTAAATTGCCACTCTTCAACATCCTAAAACCTTGGGACAAACTACGTCGCTAAACTTTTTTTCTGCATCTTAGTAAAGTAATACCCTTGCCCAAAATGTCCATGTCCTAATCCCCTTAAGCTGAGAATGTCACCTTAAAGGGCAAAAGTGATCTTGTAGATGGAATTGTTAAGGATCTTAAGGTGGAGATATTATTTTGGATTATATTATGGGCCCTAAAAGTTATCCCAAGTGTTCTACAAGAAAGGTGGAAGGAGATTTTTCTACAATTAAAGTGAATGTGTTCATGAAACAGGGATTAGATTAATGTGGCCAAAAGCAAGGAATGGTAGCAGCCACCAGAAGCTAGAGGAGGTAAGGAAATGGAGCTTCTAGAGTGAGCACATCCCTGCCAACTCCTGATTTCAGCCTACCAAAAATGGTTTTGGACCTCTGTCTTTGAGAATTATAAGAGAATAAATGTGTTTTAAGCCACCAAGTTTGTGGTGACTTGTTATAGCAGCCATAGGCAACTCGTACCTCACAGAACTCTTACTCCAGATACAATGTGACTGGTGGTTCGAGAGTTTAAGCTCTACACTGGGCTCCGTGCTGACAACACAGGGTCTGCTTAGGATTCTCTGTCTCCCTCTTTGCCCCACCCCATTCTTAAAATAAATAAACTTAAAAAAATGTGTAGGGATGCTGTAAAATGTATGTCCTGTTTTGAAACTGAAGTTTGGTTTGAGGGATCATTGAAACCAGTACAATCGTCACCATTTTTAAAATATATATATTTTTTAACATTTTAGTTATTTTTGAGAGACAGTGAGAGCAGGTGAGGGGAGAGAGAGTAGGAGACACAGAATCCAAAGTAGGATCCTGGCTCTGAGCTGTCAGCACAGGGCCTATGGTGGGGCTCAAACCCACAAACTGTGAGACCATGACCTGAGCTGAAGTCGAAAGCTTAACCAACTGAGCCACCTACTCACCCCCAATGGTCAGCATTTTCATCCATATCCATCCTGGTAAAAATGCCTAGACACCTGCTAAGAAGATCTCTCTACTCCTCCACAACTCCACACTTCTCTTAATCCTTAGAGAGGAAAGATTCCTTCTCCTCACTTAAATCACATTATTATTTTCCTTTTTCCTTTTTGTTTTCATTACTCTTCATTCAGTCTTTCTGAACTTTAAAGAAAACCAAGTCATTTCTCACTAGATTTGATGCTCTCTTAACTTAAGATCCCACCCAGCATCTTATTATTTCTAAGCCCCATTATCAGAAATTTCTGAACGTAGCTCCTCTTCAGTTTCTGCTGTCATTCATTTTCTCATTTCTCCCTTCTGCTTTTAGTTCATTCTTGACAACTTAGTCCTTTCCCTAAACACAGCTTTTAATAAGGTAAAACTGCAAAGTGACAAAAGTCTAGATGGCCTGGTTTCAAATCTTGGGTTTTGCCATTTACTTACTGTGTGACATTGGACAAGCTATTTAACCTCTCTCTAATTTCCCACAAAAGCGGCTATTATGAAGAGAAGTGAGTTGATATTTGCTAGGTCCTTAGAATTGTTCTAGTCACAGTGCAAGCGCTACAAATGTGCTTGCCAGCAACAATAAATGCAAAGTTCAAACATATAACTTTCTCAGCTTTCTGTCATAACTTTGAGATATGTATTTGGTGAAATCAATATAAGGCTTTTTAAGAGAAACACAAAGGTTATTTCTATCCAGGAAAATAGTTTTCAATGATTGTGCATGTCGCTAGTTTAGGAGTTTTACCTGTGTTTCCGAGTTTCTATACAACAGAACCTGGGTTAACTCCAGTGAAAAATTAAGAACTTGAACTTCTGTTTTAAACCCTTTCTTTACCTTAAGACCTCCTATCCTCATTGCTTTGCCCATTAACTTTTCATTTGTCCTCCACGCCATGAAAATCTACTTCTAAGAAAGTCTCTGATGTCTGGTTTAGCACGGATTTAAGACAAACCCACTGTTTACATGAGAGAGACGAGTTTTCAGGACTGGCTTTATCTTGCTTTGTTTGGTTGTCCTCCTCACAGCAGCAGCCTCAGACCATATCCGGAGGTCCTTGTCATGGCTCTAATTCTTAGCACCTGTTTGATTATGCGAGCCTTCCCTATCTGGAAGGGGTATCTGAAGGCAACGTTCTATCTTTGGGACTGTTGAAAAGAAGATTTCCAGCTCAGGTATGAACTGCTGCCAGGAAGCCTGGTTATATCACATCACCTAGGGATCAAAGCAGGGATTGGGCCAGGAAGGGCCTGAGCATGCTTATCACAGTTAGATAGTTTCTAGATCTCTAAAATGAACATATTAGTGCAAGAAAGACATGCATCTGGGAGTCTGAACTACTGAAAATTTTCACAAGCTACCTTTTGGTTCTTGAGAAATAGATGTAAGGAAATTGTCCTGCTTATTGCTAAGAGCTTTAGCCCAAAATGCTATACAAAATTTTTAATCTTATAAAATGTTTGGGGCCTTTGGTGAGCTCTCACTTAAGGCCTAGTCCAGTGTTTTGTGCAACGTGGAATGTGGACTACCTGGAGTACTGGCTGAAATCCATATTGCTGTTTCTCCTACAAAGTTACAAAATTAGGATGATGGGGCCAAAATTATGCATTTTTTATAATTAGCGATTAGTGAGCATTTCTGGTCTAGCTTAAAGGTAGTCTAAGGAGTCCCTCTGGACCCATTCTTCTTGGATAATGTCTTTCAGTGTTATAGCTTCCAAACTGAGGAGGAGAGGTACAAGCATTCTAGAAAAGGAAGGCACCCAGCCAAGTAAATAAAATAACATCAAATTTGAAAATAAAATATTTTTAATGTGCAAGTAGTGCAAGGATTAAAAAAAGAGGGACATAGTTCGAATTTTAGGAAAAATAACTTAAAATATATGAGAAGCATAAACCAAACTAAACTGCAGCATGATTTTGAACAACTGATGTTAACGACAAGAAGGAGCGCTATACTGGCAGAGTAGGAAACACAATCCGATCACACTACTTTCCCCAGGACTAAACTTTATCAATACAGTTTATTGGCTTTCAATCCTAAGAGCCAACCTGTGGTTAAAACACAGAGCACTTTGCTACAACTGGATGGCAAAATCTAAATGCTAACAGCACAAATAAACGCAAGCACATATTCACAGAAGGTGATTTGCATGAGGGGAAAGGAAAGGCAGAGGGGCTATAGAGCACAGCCTCATGCACTGAGGGAATCATGAGATTAAGCTGAAAGTATGTAACACAAGATATAAATAATCATAGCTAATGTTTCTTGAGCTTTCCCGTGCATTAGACACTAAAGGCTATAAATGCATTATTAGTTGCATTATTACAAGCAACCCCATAAAGTAGAGAGGAATCCTTTTCCCTGGTTTATGGATGAAAAAACAATGGGTACAGGTAGGATGTGGAAATTTCACAGGGGTACAGAGCTAATAAAAGTTGAAGAACAAGGATTCTAATTCAAGCAGTCCATCTCCAGGACCAGTGCTTTTAGCTGTCTGCTACCCTCAGCAATTGAATCAGCAAAATTACACGAAGAGAGAAGCAGTCAAATTAATTAAATATGATATATTGGAAAGGAAGAGGGAGGGAAAACAGGAGGAGTGGAGTTTTGTCTTCCTCCGTCATGGTAGAGTGGTAAAAATATTGTTAAAAATGAGTATGTCATGATACACCAAGATAAGCATAATGTTTAGAATAAGAGGATGACATCAAAGTAGCTAAAACTATCTCTGTAGAGGGGTACCTCAGGAGAAAAGGGCTACATTTCAATATGATTCAAGTTGCTATTATGTTTATATATTATTTTCATACCAATAAAGTATTTCTGTTTATTTAAAAATTGCTTATGGGGGTGCCTGTGTGGCTCAGCAGACTAAGCGTCCAACTTCAGCTAAGGTCATGATCTCACAGTTCGTGGGTTTGAGACCCATGTTGGGCTCTATGCTGATGGATCAGAGCCTGGAGACTTCTTCAGAATCTGTCCCCCTCTCTTTCTGCTCCACCCCCCGAAATAAACATTAAAACGAATTTTAAAAAATAGAAATTTCTTCTACTGTGAAAGTGCAACAAAACATGAAATTCAAGAGGCACTTGGGTGGCTCAGTCAGTTGAGTGTCCAACATCAGCTCAGATCATGATCTCGTGGTTTGAATTCAAGCTCCGCATCAGATTCTCTGCTGTCAGCTTGAAGCCTGCTTCAGACCCTCTGTGTCCCTGTCTCTCGGCCCCTCCCAACTCACGCTGTCTCTCAAAAATAAATATTTAAACAAACATGAAATTCAAAACCTTTTTTACATCTACCACATATTTGTTAAATGTCTTATCAGGATATTACTTTTAGCTTGAAGGCTTTAAAAAAAAATTAGCAGGTACAAATGTTGGAGAGTTGTCTCTGGTAATATTACCAGGCATGGCTGAGAGAGGGTGCAGGACTATTATAAGCAATCTGGATTTCAACCCTTCTTCTGAGAGGCAGTTCTGACTACAGAGGGCAGGCGATTCTCTGCAGTCACAGAGCAGGAGCAATGTTGTGCATCTTTAGGCTCAGTTATCATATTTTTCCACGTGTTTACTTTACAAAAGTAGGCACTTTTATGCTCCTATTAAAATGGGATCTCCTATTCGAATTGCCTGGTGAAGACAACTAAAGCATCATCGCCTACGAAACTCATTAAGTGTAGATATATATATCTCCTATTTCCATCCATGTATATAAGTATGTATGTATATATGTATGTATGTTTGTATTTATGTATGTATCTATTATGCATCTATCTTTATTTATAGAAAAAAACAACAAATGATTTAAGTTAATTCCTTATCTTGTTTATTTTAGCCTTCCCAAAATCTTGCAAGGTAATAGGCCATCGAAAAAGCACTGAGTTCACCGAGACACTTGAAAGATGGCTCTACTGTTTGTCATTGTGCAACCAATAAATGGTGCAGGGAATTCAACCCACATCTTCTCGGTCCTCCTCTTTTACCTCCCTTTGCTGACTCTATTCCAGTCATATTAATTTATAATTGCTCCCTGAGGATATCAGGTACCTTTCCTCTGAGCTTTTGCAGTGATTATTCACGTTATCTGGAATGCTCTTCCCTCAGACATTTGTTTCATTCACCTTCCTCTAGCCTGTTCAAATCCCACCTTCCTAGTGAGGCTTACCCTGTCCACCATTTAAATTGAACGCTGTGATTCTGCCTACAATCACAATACTCCATATGCTGCTTTATTCTCCATAACATTAGTTACTGGCTAACCTATTAGATAATTTGCATGTTTGTATTTCTGCTCCCCTGCACTTAGGATGTAGGCTCCACACAGTCAAGAATTTTGCCTTTTTTAAGTCTAGTGGAGATCGAGCAAAAAAAGCCTAAGATCAACCATAACTGGGCAGAATTGTAACGTGTGATTTGTTACTTCAGTGATTTAGATTAGAGCCAGGCCAATTACTGAAGAGTATCTCTTCTACTGCATTTAAGCAGCACAATAAACTCAAAGAAACTGAAATTTCCAAAAATTACGGAGCAAGTATGTGCTCTTTCTCCTTTCATTCCTCCAGGCTCAAATCCATCCTCCCTAGGTGATAAGGGAATGTGTAAGAATGACTGGCCTAAGTCTAAATTAAATATGAAGACATACAAGAACACATTTAAACATTTCTTTAAAAAAGCCATTGAGTGGTTTCCTTGGACACATCAGGGGTTATCTAGCCTCTAGTAAGGTCAGACCAGGGTGAGAGAAAAACAAAACACAGAGGGAAGAGTGTTTCACCTCATCTCTCCCTCCTTTGTACCTTACTTCCTCCTGGACTGTCATCCCTTACATTCAAAATGCAGATTTCAGAAGTCAGCATATGCAGGTAGAATATGCAGCCACTTCCACATCCCAGTCACTGTGACATGGAAACCTCTGCATCCTTAAGTCTGGCTCAACCCATCACCATTCACACAGGTTAATTCTTTCTCTACTGCTGAGTCAAAATGACACATGAGCAAAGGCAGATTAATAAGAACAAAGTTTTATACACATATGTGTAAAAGTACACAATATGGGAATGAGAAAAGCCCATCAAGACAAATTGGTTGGGGAAACCACTACAGATAGCAGTGGTGTCCTTCCAGTTCCAAGACCAGAGAAAACTGGCCAGGAGCTTGGGTTAGCCGAGTTCACAGTCATGCCAGGGATGGCACAGTTGATGATTTATGCAGCTGTCTTCTATTTTCCACCATTGGAACTTCTTGAATCTGGTGTCGTTCTGGAGTAGTTCTAAACTGGGGCTCATGTGTCCCTTGCCTTCCAATACACACACATGCACAGAAAAACACAAAAATACACACGGGCACACAATGTACATACTTGCTGTATGAAGAGATCAGGTTAAGTTTCACTTAAAGGGGTTGGGCCCCTTTCTGGTGTTACAAAGTCCATTTCCAATTATATACAATTTTCAGAAGAATATTTGGTCCTTAATTGTTGAGATTCCATAACAAGAGAAAGGAATTGTTTGGTGGCTCTGATGAAGCCCTATGCAGGTTATGAAGGTGCTCTAGTCATGGTCAGAACCACAGGCACAGTTGACCAGGATAAACACAGTGCTTGTTCCTCCAGAAGAGTACCTGACTATGGTGAGCCCAAGTTCTATTTAAAATTTCATGGTGCTATCCCCCAACACACAAATGTACTTAGGGGGAGCACATGCACACTGTGCAGATGAGGGACCGTAAGTGTATCCAGTCATAGCAGGCATGGAGCTCTTCCCCAGAGCACCACCTGTGTTAGGGGTAAGTGACCTCCCAGTGTTCTTCGGGAAGGGGTGCTGACATAGAGGCTTGCCATCATAGATGTGATACTGTCCACATCTGCTACAGCACTTGCTGCATCTGCTTTGGGTCTTCTGCAATTATTCTGCTGTAGGGAAGCAAGAATACCAGGACCTACCATCATGAGAATAACATTGTCCCCTCCATGCTTACTACTGTCCGCTGGCCATGTAGACCACTGTTACTGTGAAGGAACATGGAACTACAAGTGGGTCCATGCACAGAGTTGGTGCTGCCACTTGCAACTGAGACTGAGGCAGTGTGGCCCGGCAAGCCGCAGAGGTTCTGTGTTGGGTGAACACACACGTTTCTTGACACAGGTGTCTTCTCCAAGATAATGGCTCTTCCACATAAAGCAATTTGTTTTTGTGTAGATGAGTCCCGGGAGTGCTCATGGTTATGAGGAACAGCTGAGTCTCCATCTTTGGGAACAGTGTGGCCCTATTCCACTATTCCACCACCTGGGTTTTTGATAGTTGGCTCCTTGCTGCTCGTATTAAAGGGGGAGGCTGCTGCTGATTTCCTGACCAGCACCTCTTCTCCAGGATGGCAACACTTTCACATGGGGACATTTTCTTTGCCTGGATGAGCCCCCAGGACACTTATGGGTCATGGGGACTGCAGAGTCTCCACCTGTGGGAATGCTGGAGTCTCGGCCCACTGATCCACTAACTGGATACATGGGTAGGCCCCCAGTGCCTGGATTTAAGCTGGAACTAGCATTGTGTCCAAATACTGGGACAGTAGTTGCTCCTCCTACAGAAGCAGTCATGCTGTCACCATAGGGACTCCAGGTTGTCTGACTAAATGTTGGAACAGAAATCGTGGTTGGTGCCCTGTTCAGCCCTGCCCCAAGGTTGAATGCTCCAGATGCCTGTGAAAACGTGGGACCTGGGATGGGCACACTTAGTCCAATGCCTATCTTGTCACTAGAGGCCGGCTGAACACTGATAGTAGTAATAGATGCAGAACCTGCCAAACCTGACTGCACTGCGTTGTCTCTGGATGGCTGGGCTAGAAGAGCAATCAGGCCCTTAGCTTGTGTTGAGGTTACTGGTGATCCTAATAGGTCTGAATTGGTAGGCTACTGCCCATTATGGTGCCCAGTTGTGGGCTAAGAGGTGATTCCTGGGTCAGACTATTTGGAAAGTGAGGTCTGTGTAATGGATGACTTTTTAGGTAAATGGATAGAGTCCTGGGCCACAACAATACTGCTACCAGGTGGTGTCTTCTCAGAACCAGGAAGCACTTTGTAAAGTGGCACATGGTTGTCCCTGGACATAGGGGAGGAATAGATGATAGAAGCCTGAAATGGAGATGTAGTATCCATGGCTTCACTGTCAGAAGCTGAGTTGCAGTTTGCAGGGGGCTTGCCTACTGGAGTGGAGGTGACACCAGACCCGCAAGCGACAAGCTAGTGGAAACAGCAACACTTGCAAGACGGGCTGTCTTCTGAGATCCAGGTGTGCTGGTGGAAACTGGAACATTTTCAGGGTTCAAATTGAACCCTGTTTCAAATTGAAACAGCCCTGTCAAAATGAAGGTGGTCCCACTCTGGATTCTTCAGGATCTTTTGAAGGGGGAGTGGCATCCATGTCGATGGCACCAGGATCTGAGGTAAGCTTGGCAGTAGATGTAGATGCATTGGCTGCGATGGTAGAAGCCACTTCCTTAGAACTGATGGGCTGGACAGTTGAAACAGGGCTAATTGTGGAAGGATTTTTAAGAGGGGTGGGTAGCACAGGTGGGGGAAGGTCTACACACATAGGCACTGGGGATTCTGCTTAGCAGGAGGGTGGCTGTAAGGCGGGGTTTGAGATGTTAGGAAGCATAGTGAGGTCAGAACTGGAGAGGTTGTATCAATGACTGGCTAAAGAGAGCCTTTTTTTTTTTTTTTCCCCAGAGAAAATCCCCCAAATGGCATTGGAAGTAAGATGAGGAAGAGACCCAGCAGGAACAGCAGGAGATTTTTAAATTATGTTTGCTGTCTCTTGACCAATATTTGGTGGTAAAGATGGAGGAACAGATGAAATCGGGAGCCTGGCAGATTGGTCAGCCAAGTCAGCTGAAGGACTAGGGACTTGCAAAGTGTTAATGCCCAAAGGCAGACACTTAGTAGTCTCTGTTGCCAGTAACAGAAAGCAGGGACAGTCTGAGTGTCCGAGTAGTCTGCTTTGATCTCTCTTCTGTCCTCCAAGATCTTATTCCAAGTGTCCAGGTTTTTGTCAATAGCTATGCAAGGAAGCTTAAGAGGTGGGGGTAACTCACCACGGCTCCACAACTGTGGCTGTGGTGGTAGCAGTGGCAGAAAAGGTAGCATGGATCTTTTCTGCTTGTAGGGCCTACTGCTGGCAGATAGGCTTCTTGATGAGCTGCCTGAAGGCTCCTTAGCCTGTTTCTCTTTGCTGCATAGCTATGTGTCCCTCACAGGCTGATGCTTTTCACCAACACTTCCTTTGCTGACATCACGCCTGAAGGCTCACCACCTGGTATCTCCTTCCTGGATAGGTCTGATATGCTCTCAGAAGACTCATGGTTTTCACCCGACACTTCCTTTGTTGATGTCTCCTGAAGTAAGAGAGAGCGTGGGGTTGGGTCGGAAAGCACGGCTGCATCTGTGTGAGGCAAGACATCTCTGGCAGGGCCCTGCAAGGAGGTGACTACATGGCCTTCAGGGGAGAAGTTAATCAGAGACTTGTATTATAGTGCATTATTGTAATGATTTTTATATGAATATTATTGGGTTGTGGAACAAATCATCTGAGTTTCCATTATTTATTATGGGGAAGTTGGCTTTGATAGACAAGTGCTTTGGATGACAAGCATGTTTCCAGAACAAATTATGCTCACGAACCAAGGCTTAATGTATTTATTTTTTCATATTTAATATAACACTGAGCATAATTAATATCTTACAAAATTAGCTTTAGTGCTCTGGTTATGAAAGCTTTTATAGTAAGTTAGAGCAAACTTGGACTTCCAACCCCAACAAACTTGGGGGTTGATAAGACAAAAGGTTTTGCTCAGAAGCTAATTCTGTTTGAAAAAAAGGAGAAATATTATAAGCCCTTTCTAATCTCTCTAAGAGCAAAAATCATTTCCAGATAAGTCGTTTAACCACAAGTCCTTTGATATCATTTGAGTTCAGTAAGGAACAGTTTCTTGGCAGTGTTTGAACAGAAATAGAAAGCCTGTACAAATTTTGGGCAAAGATTTCTTATCAGAACTCTGAAAGAGATGGTGATGTCAGATATATTTGAAAACAATAAATGACAATAATGTTATTTCCATCGTTTTGTTTCTCAGGGAGGAAAAATTAAGCATATGATGCAAGTTGGGGCTTCAGGACAATACAAGGAAATTTGGCTAAGGATATCCCAGAAAAATCTCCCTTTTAATTTCTCTTGTCAAATGGGAGTAGACAGATACAATGCTTTTTTGAAATATAGACCATTCTATTACTTGTCCTTGCAGGCAAAATATATTAGATGGCAAACGGTTATTCCAAGATGATTTGCCTTGGCAGAAGCAAACATATTGAGACAGAATTTGTTAAGACAAAATATTTTTAAATGATTAATTTAGTCATTAATAAAAAATATTTTTATAATAACTGCAAATTATAATTTCCAGGAAGACTCCTTCTCATTTGACAATTTATGAAGCAACAATCTTCATTTACAGTGTATAGTCTTGGATGGAGTTGGCAGTAGTGACAATGAACCAGAGATGACACCCTGTGGTTCAACACTCCATCCCTGATCCCTTGTCTTGCTCACCAATAATATGTTGTAATTCTTACAGAGTTACTATGGAGGGAAGACTGAGTGACCCATGGAACTCGTTAAACGAAATTTTTTCCCCTAAAATATTTTTTTTCTCCTTGTTTTCAACCCCTATTCTCTCTTCTCGTGACTATAAACAGGGCTCAGCAGAAGCATACTGGCCTCATGCAGCCCTTCTTTGGACAGTTTTTTCTTGATCATTCTGTTCAAGCATTTCATGCATTTCACCTTTTGCTTTCTTGAAGTGTATCAGAATCTTTCTGTAATTGATGTAATTGATGACTCACATTCTCTTGGCTTTGATTGGTATTAATTTTATTTCTACACTTGTATTAAATATGGTTTCAGGAAGAACAGAAAGTAAATGTGTTTTTCTAGTCTGCTGCATTGAACTGAAAATGCCTGTTGTTTTTAACATCCAACATTCCCATATGAAAAAAAACCCAATCTTAACATTCATATTCAACGTTTCTTGAGAAAACACTAAGGATTTAGGATGTGGTCATTTCTAAAGGGAAAATAATACCTATCTCATGGAGTTGACTTGAGGACTAAATGAGATAATGCACATGAAAATGATTTGTAAAGTTTAACATTGTCTAAGAGACTTGTGTGAGAGGCAAGATGGTGGAGAAGTAGGGAGCTCTGTACTTTTTACCTACCCACATCTCTCAAGCAAAGATGGGCTGAAGCCATAAGACACTAAACCGCAAGAGTCTGGGAAGAAAAGAGACAGCATCCACTAAGAAGACAACCTCATAGGTGCATGATTGAAAACTGGGGAAGGTTAAAAATGGGCTGGAAACCAGAGGCACAGAGGGGAAGGAGCCCACTCCTCAGAGAGCCGCAGAGAGGTGAGGGAAAGAGAAAGAGCTGTTGAAACTGCTCATAAGAACTGTCCCTGAAGAGAAAAACCTCAGCCTGGGATGGAAAGGGATCCTATCATCCCATCTCTAACCTCATGAGGAGAGAGATCCTATCTCTACTTGTGGTGCTTTCTTTGGTGTGGGTGCCCCGGTCCCAAGCGGTGCTAGGAGAAACAGCTCGCCTACTCCACCTACTCAATCCCTGGCTAGAAAGCAGCCTGACTTGCGGGATTAAATTTTGGGTGGTATCATTAAAGCGTGTGGACTACAATCTGGAAACAAAGTGGGGTTTGGGGCAAAGAACACGGTTCATCTTGGCTATGCCGGAGGCACTGGGAGATCGGACTGGAAGAGAGATTTGCAATGAATGATTTCAGAAGGGACTGGGGCACCGCCATTTTTCTCCCCCAACCACCAAGGTGGGGCCTTAGGGAACAAGCCACAAGACCCGCAGTAAGGAGGAGAACTGCCTAACCAAACCACACCCATCTGTGTGGGAGAGCTGCTTTTTTTTTTTTTTCCAGAGCCAGGGACAACACCAACTTTGATTAACTCTAGATCAATTCTTGCTATTCAGATATATTCTCCCTTATCTCATTCTTCTCTCTCCCCTCCACTGGACTGGGCACTCTGGTCATTGGTTTGCTTAAACAGGCACATTTCCTCCATTCTCTTGTTGCATATTCTACACCACTATCCTTACCTTCCTCTCTCTCTGGAATAATCAGACTATATAGTTTCTTTGAGTAACATTATTTTCATTTCTTTCTCCTCGCCTCCTACACTATTCTCCTCTTCCTCTCTCTGAACGAAGCCTTTTAGTCTCTCTGCCTGGTCAATGTTCAATTTTGCTTTCTCCCCGCCCTGTCATTTCTCTCTTTGTATATGCTCATCCATCAGCACTGCCTCCACCCTGATCTTTACTTGTAGCTGGGAATTCTGTTTTTCTGCTTTAGACTGTACTTTGTCTTTTGTCATTGTTGCTGTTGGGTCTTTCCCCCCCTTTTGGTGTGCTTGTTTGTTTGATTTGTCTGTACGGTTGCGTGCTTTTGTTCCCTGTGTGTTTGTCTGTCTGTTTTCAATTTCAGGGCTACCTCAAGAAACAAGCCAAAATACACAAGGGGGAGAGTCACAAATATCACTACAAGCAGGGAAATAAAATAAGCGAAGGCACAACAAGAGAGACCAAGGGACACCATTCAAAGAACACTTCCTGAACAGACACGCCCTGGACAGTCAATGAGCCTCCTTTAATATAGCAGAACTCGCAGAGGCAGAGTGCATAACAAGCTTTTAAAACTGACAAGAGACAGAAAGGAGGCCAAAATGACAAAACAGGAGAACTCTCCTCTAAGGATATTCCAGGAAGAAACGACAGCTAAAGAATTGGTCAAAACAGATATAAGCAACATAACTGACCAAGAATTTAGAACAATAGTCGTAATATTAATTGCCGGGCTTGAAAAAGGCACGGAAGACATGAGAGAAGCTATTGCTACAAAGATTATGGACCTTAAAAATAGTTGTGATGGATTAAAAAACGCTATAAATGAGGTGCATAATACAATGGAGGTGGCCACTGCAGGGACTGAAGAGGCAGAGAGGTGAATAGAATTAGAGGACACAATTATAGAAAAAGAGGAAGCTGAGAAAAAGAGAGATAAACTGATCCAGGAGCACAAAAGGAGATTTTGAGGACTGAGTGATGCAATCAAATGGAACAATATCTGTACCATAGGAATTCCAGAAGAAGAAGAAGAAGAAGAGAGAAAAAGGAGCTGAAGGGGTACTTGAACAAATTATAGCTGACAACTTCCCCATTCTGGGGAAGAAAACAGAAATCCAAGAGGCACAGAGAACTCCCCTCAGATGTAACTTGAATCGATCTTCTGTGCAACATATCATAGTGAAACTGGCAAAATATAAAGACAAAGAAAGAATTCTGAAAGCAGCTAGGGATGAAAGGACCCTAAAATACTAAGGGAGACCTATCAGAGTAGTAGCAGATCTATCTGCTGAAACTTGGCAGGCCAGAAAAGAATGGCAGCAAATCTTCAATATGATGACCAGAAAAAATATGCAGCCAGGAATCCTCTATCCAGCAAGCCTGTCATCCAGAAGAGAAGGAGAGATAAAGGTTTTCCCAAATAAACAAAATTGAAAGAATTCATCAGCACTAAATCAGCCCTAGAAGAAATCCTGAGTGGGACTCTATGAGGGAAATGTTGCAAAGAATCCAAAATACCAGAGACACCACTACAAGCATGAATCCTACAGAGAACACAATGACTCTAAACCCATATTTTTCAATAATAACACTGAATGTAAATGGACTAAATGCTCCAGTAAAACACATAGGGTATCAGAATGGATAAAAACACAAAATCCATCTATTTGCTGTCTACAAGAGACTCATTTTAGACCCGAGAACACCTTTAGGTGGAAAGTAAGGGGATGGAGAAGTATCTATCAATCTGCTAGTAGTCAAAAGAAAGCCAGAGTAGCCATTTTAATATCAGACAGACTGGAGTTTAAAGTATACGGTGGTAACAAGGAATGAAGAAAGGCATTATATAATAGTTATAGGCTCTATCCCTCAGGAAGAGCTAACAATTATAAATGTCTATGCACCGAATTCAAGAGCACCCAAATACATAGAACATTTAATCACAAATAGAAACTATCTTATGGATAAGAATATGCTAATAGCAGGGGACTTTAATACACCACTTACACCAATGGATAGATCAACTAGACAGAAAATCAGTAAAGAAACAATGGACCTGAAGAACACATTGGACCAGATGGATTTGACACATACATTTAGAACACTACATCCTGAGGCTATGGAATTCACTTTCTTCTCAAGTGTGCATGGCACATTCTCCAAGATAGATCACATACTGGGTCATAAAGCATCTCTCAATAAAAATAAAAGAATTGACATCATACCATACACACTTTCAGATCATGATGCTATGAAACTTGAGAACAATCACAGGAAAAAGTTCGGAAAACTCCAAAAACATGGAGGTTAAAGAACACCCTACTAAAAGAACGAATGGGCCGATCAGGCAATTAGAGAAGAAATTCAAAAATATATAGAAACAAATGAAAATGAAAATACAATGATCCAAACTCTTTGGAATGCAGCAAAGGCAGTTCTAAGAGGAAAGTACGTTGCACTCCAGGCCTATTTCAGGAAACTATAAAAATCTCAAATACAAAATCTAACAGCACACCTAAAGGAATTAGAAGCTGAGCAGCAAGAGTACTTCAAACCCAGCAGAAGAAGAGAAATAATAACGATCAGGGCAGAAATAAACAATATAGAATCCAAAAAAACAGTTGAACAGGTCAATGAAACCAAGACGTGGTTTTTGGAATAAATAAATAAAATTGATAAACCTCTAGCCCAGCTTCTCAAAAAGAAAAGAGAGAACACCCAAATAGACAAGGTCATGAATGAAAATGGATTTATTACAACCAATCCCTCAGAAATACAAGCAACTATCAACGTATACTATGCAAATTATATGCCAAAAACTGGACAACCTAGAAGAAACAGACAAATTCCTAAACACACATGCATTACCAAAAATCAAATGGGAAGAGATAGAAAATCTGAATAGACCCATATATAGTGAAGAAATTGAATCAGTTATTAAAAATCTCCCAACAAATCGAGACCTGGGCCAGATGGCTTCCCTGGGAGATTCTACCAGACATTTTAATCAGAGTTAGTACTCATTCTTCTCAAGCTATCCTAAAAAAATAGAAATGGAAGGAAAACTTCTGGACTCATTGTACGAAGCCAGCATCGCTTTGATTCCCAAACCAGACTGATACCCAGCAAAAAAAGAGAACTACAAGCCAATATCCTTGATGAATACGGATGCAAAAATCCTCAACAAGATGCTTGCAAATCGAATTCAATAGCACATATAAAGAATTATTCACCATGATCAAGTAGGATTCATTCCTGCGTTATAGGGCTGGTTCAATAATCGCAAATCAATCAATGTGATACATCACATTAACAAAAGAAAGGATAAAAACTATATGATCCTGTAGATAGATGCAGGAAAAGCATTTGACAAGATACAGCATCCCTTTTTAATAAAGACCCTCAAGAAAGTCGGGATAGAAGGAACTTATGTAACCATCATAAAAGCTATTTATGAGAAGCCCATAGTTAATGTCATCCTCAGTGGGGAAAATCTGTGAGCTTTCCATTGAAATCAGGAACACGACAGGGATGTTTACTCTCAGCACTGTTGTTTAACATAGTGCTGGAAGTCCTAGCATCAGCCATCAGACAACAAAAGGAAATTAAAGGCATCAAAATTGGCAAAGATGAAGCCAAACTTTCACTTTTCGCAGATGACATCATACTCTACATGGAAAACTCAACAGACTCTACTAGAAGCCTACTATAACTGATCCATGAATTCAGCAAAGTCACAGGGTACAAAATCAACGTACATAATTGGTAGCATTTTTATACACCAATAATGAAGCAACAGAAAGAGAAATCAAGAAACTGATTCCATTCACAACTGCACAACAAAACATAAAATACCTAGGAATAAACCTAACCAAAGATGTAAAAGATCTGTATGCTGAAAACTACAGAAAACTTCTGAAGGAAATTGAAGAAAACACAAAGAAATGGAAAAATATCCCATGCTCTTGAGTCAGAAGAATAAATGTTGTTAAAATGTCATTACTACCCAAAGCAATCTACACATTCAATGCAATCCCAATCAAAATTGCACGAGCATTCTTCTCAAAACTAGAATAAATTATCCTAAAATTTGTATGGCACCACAAGAGACCCCAAATAGCCAAAGTAATATTGAAGAAGAAAACCAAAATGTGAGGCATAACCATCCCAGACGTTAGCCTCTACTACAAAGCTGTAATCATCAAACCAGTATGGTATTGGCACAAAAACAGACACATAGACCAGTAGAATAGAATTGAGAACTCAGAATTGGACCCAAAAGTATACAGCCAACTAATCTTTGACAAAGCAGGAAAGAGTATCCAATGGAAAAAAGATAGAAAGCCTCTTTAAGAGATGGTGCTGGGAGAACTGGACAGCAACGTGAAAAGAACAAAACTAGATCACTTTCTCCCACCATACACAAAAATAAACTCAAAATGGATGAAGGACCTGAATGTGAGACAGGACACTATCAAAACCCTAAAGGAGAAAGCCAGAAACAACCTCCTTGTCCTCAACCACAGCAATTTCTTACTGACACATCCCCAAAGGCAAGGGAATCAAGAGCAATAATGAACTAATGGGACCTCATATAGATAAAAATTTTCTGCACGGCAAAGGAAACAATCCATAAAACTAATAGACAACTGATGGAATGGGAAAAGATACTTGCAAATGACGTATCAGATAAAGGGCTAGTATCCAAAATCTATAAGGAACTCACCAAACTCCACACCCAAAAAACAAATAATCCAGTGAAGAAATGGGCAGAAGATATGAACAGACACTTCTCCAAAGAGGACCTAGATGGCCAACAGACACATGTAATAGTGCTCAGCGTTCTTTCCCATCATCAGAGAAATACAAATCAAAACCACACTGAGATACCACCTCACGTCGGCCATAGTGGCTAAAAGGAACAAATCAGGAAACTATAGATACTGGTTAGCTTGTGGAGAAATAGGCACCCTCTTACACTGTTGGTGGGAATGCAAACTGATGCAGCCCCTCTGTAAAACAGCTCCTCATACCTTTGAGGGAAGGAGTTTGCACTGTAATTAGTAAGAGTCTAGGTTGTCTACCATCTACGTTTCACAAGTATCAAGGAATACTGTTAATTTTCAATATTGTAAATTAAATGGTACTTTGATTCCAATTCAGAGATTTCCCCATATTTGTAGATTTACATTAAGAGCCCTCCTAGGAGATCATATAATGAGAAGGCTAAATTCAGCAATATTGAAACCCTGATGCTACATCTATTATAATAGCACAGAAGGAACCAGTAACTATTCTTGGATTTGTGACACACTTAAGAGGAGAATAGTTATAAAAATGGAACACAGTTTACCTGCCTTCAAAATATTCACAATTCAATGTGGAAGACACTCATATAAATAATTAACTTTTGCTCTATAGACACCAAACTATAGGCAAGAATATTTTATTATGCTTAAGTATATAGAACACGAGGAATATTTCACCTGGATGTGATATTTGACTTTGACCTTGAAAGGTGAATAAACTTTTTCTAGATATAGAAGAAAGAATATAAGAGTATAAAAGGAAAAGTTTGAGTACATGTTTTAATGTACATGGCTATTTAAGTAATCAGAGGAAGAAGATACAGTAAAGTGGACAGGATTTAAAGAGAGAATCAGGGAAGGGTTTGAAAAGTGAAGAACACATTTTAGGATAATAATGATGTCCTGGAATTAAGAAGAGAAGACTGAGGCAAAGAAAACTCAGTTATTTCTGTGTGATAGAAATCATGTTGGATCCTAAATAGGAAACAAATAAATATTAAATTGAGGAACTGGTACACAGCTGACTGAAAAAGAATAACATACATGTATGTTGCTCAGAATAAAAGATTTTAAGATATGAATTTGGAAGTCATGTTATAGAAGATATACAGTAAGGTGGGCAAAATATATCCTAGAAATGTACTTCAACAAGATAGTTTGGTAAATTGTGGCTTAAGATATTCTCTTTATTTTTGCAATAAATTGTATCAGTGTTGAATTGAAGGAGAGATAGTGAAGAGTGGGAAGATGTAGATATAGATGTAGATAAAGTCCTCAGGGACTTACTATGTTCTCTTTTTTGAATTTCAAGTAATGAGGAGCAAGCAGAATACACAACCAGGAATAGGAAATAGGTTTCACTTAAAATCATCATTTGGTTAAATTAAAAAATGAGAGCAGTGGATCAGTCCTGGGATAGACAAGGTGATCAGAGGGTATTTCTGAGTCCATGCAGTGGTAAATACCAGAATCTCTCCATGTAAAAATATTTTCCCCATATAAATACATCTGAGGAGCTCTAACATTGTGTGGGAGTCCAGGCCAGTGTGGATGTGGAGTCCTCAGCAAACAAAAGGCTGGGCCATTTGCTGATACAGAGACATTTCTTTGGTCATAGTATCTGTGCATGGAAAAAATGCAGAAATCTTGTCTCTCCTCTATTCCCATTTTACACCGGTGCCACAACTCATATTAACCCACAAATAACATTACTTGTGTTTTTTCTAAACCTCAGGAGAGAGGTATATTAGCACAGTGACAGAGCATTGTGACGGCTAGTAGTACAAGCATGCCTTGAAGATATTGCATGTTCAATTCCAGACAACTGGTCAAAGGAATTTTTTTCCTGGTGCATATAAAAATCATGTTTACTCTATAGTGTAGTCTACTCATTATGTGATAATGTGATAACATTATGTCTAAATAACAATGTACATAGCTTCATTTAAAAAATATTGCTGAAAACTGCTAACCATTATCTGAACTTTCAGAAAGTCATAATCTTTTTACTGGTCAAGAATGTTGACTCTTTTTTATAACAATCAAGTTTAAGTATAAATATTGGAAGACCATAGTCTTCTGTAAAGTGAGACGATACTTAAGTATATAAGTTGCCCAAGTAAGAGGCAAAGGTCACCATCAAAACAAACAAGAGGGCTGGCTTGAAAAGCAACCTAAGTAGAGGGCTGGTTGAGCTTACTTTGTAAGAACTATGAGAGAGAGTAAGGCATGATAAAAATTAATCTGATTGTGTTTGTAAGTTAGATTGGCATGTTGACAGTAGAAAAGGGGAAGAGGAAGAAATATATAAGGACTGGTCAGAGTGTGCTGTAAAACCTCTCATGGAAAATGGGAAAAAATAAATACTTCATCAGCAAAGCTCAAGGGTATGAGCAGAAAATGTAGATAAAAAAAACACTGTGAATAAGGAAACTGACAACAGAAGACCCAAAAAAGTAAAAATAATATCTGAGAAAACTTCCTGTAGTAGATGAGAACAAAAGGGAAATGAAATTCATACATCATTAAATTGGCATTAATTTGGGAAGCAGAGACACCGAGAAAATAATTAACTCTAATGTTAGGTATATAACGTTGGGAAAGTTACACCACTACAAGAAATATCATAGCAAGATGGGCAATTAAAAAGGTGGCCTAACCATGGGAAATATAATAAAAGTTATAATAATGTTTTGCACAATTGATAAAATGCACAGAACAGTTTCCTCATGCAGGTGAAGACTGAGGGCTTGCTACCCAATAGGATGAATTATAGATATATGACTGGTTTGCAATAAATTACTTTGATAAGGAGATGCCCTGACATTTAGGGGGCAAGTAATTAATTTTCTACAAGTAAGAAGGCTATATTTTAGAGAGCAGCGAGTGGGGAAATGACAAAGTTCTCAGAACTAAATTCTAAAACTCAAATGCATTTCTACCTAGCTTTCTGCTTGGATCCATCCATAAATATTTGAAAATATGTTCCTTTGTCCACTAAAATCCAGAACATGTATGTAAAATCCAAAACTCCATGTAAGCTTAACAACTAAATGTAAGAAAGCTCAGATGTATTCTTTGCAGAAGAAATAGAACTTCACAGACCTGGACTTTGGTTATCTATTTGTATGCTTTTATTCAGAAATTTGTGTTCTGTATACCTGCTGGATAGTACAGGACAGGATAGTTCATATCATCATAGTTATGAGCAATAACTAGACTAATTTATAAAAGTTGATATTACATAGATGAAATTAGAAGATACCTTTTTAAAAACTAATTTAATTTAATATTCATTGTATTGTATTGTGTTGAGTTGTGTTCATTCTTTTATTTAAATTCAAGTTAGTTAACATTTAGTCTTGTCTTCAGGAGTAGAACCCAGTGATTCATCTCTTACATATGACAAGTGCTCATCCCAGAAAGTGCCCTTCTTAAGGCCCATTACCCCATTTAACCCATCCCCCTACCTACCACCCCTCCAGCAACCTTCAGCTTATTCTCTGTATTTAAGGGTCTCTTTTGGTTTGCCTCCCTCTCTGTTTTTATCTTATTTTTTTCTTCCCTTCCCATATGTTCATATGATTCTGTTTTTTTTTTAATGTGTATTTACTTATGAGAGAGAAAGAGAGACAGAACATAAACAGGGGAGGGGCAGAGAGAGAGAGAGAGAGAGGGAGACCCAGGATTCAAAGCAGGCTCCAGACTGTCAGCACAGAGGACTGCATGGGGTTTGAACTTACAAACTGTGAGATCATGACCTGAGCTTAAGTCAGATGCTCAACCGACTGAGCCCCCCAGATGCCCTATCTGACTCTGTTCTTAAATTCCACATGAGTGAAATAATATGATATTTGTCTTTCTCTGACTCACTTATTTCACTTAGCATAATACACTCTAGTTCTATCCATGCTGCAAATGGCAAGATTTCATTCTTTATATACATACCATATATTCCTTATCCATTCATCAGTCAATGGACATTTGGGTTCTTTCCATACTTTAGCTATTGTTGATAGTGCTGCTACAAACTTTGGGGTGCATGTGCCCATTTGAATGAGCATTTTTGTATCCTTTGGGTAAATGCCTAGTAGTTGACTTTATTTTAAAAAGAACATGAAGATTGTCAAAGCTAGTGTGTGTTCTGCCTTACTGGTCATGATAGTGTTTGAATTTGCTGGTGTAGGTAACCGACCATAGTAGGATATCATTTCACATCATAAAAAGTTTTGAAGTTGTTACATGATAAGCACATTTTATGCATCATCAAAAGATCGGACTATTTACTTGATAATTACTAAAGAGTATGAAGAGGAATTCTGAATATTTTACTTGTTGAGCCTCATTTGAATTCTCTTGAAAAAGCCATTATAAAATCCTGATAAAGATTTCACTTAATCTTCCAGTTCCCACTGCAAGCATCCTGGTCTTCGTGTGAACAGGAAATAATCCCAATATAGAGCTTTCTTTACATTCAAGTTAAAATATATAAAATAAATAAATCAAATATATAACAATATGCATGTTCAGACCCAATCAACATAAGTTTATTATTATGTTATTAGTGCCATCTGTTATTTGTCATTATGCTTTGATTATTTCAATCTGCCCCCAGGAATTTCAGCTGTATCTCAAAATTATTTTCTAGAGTTGGAGACTGAGGAAAATATGTACATCCTTAAAATAAAAAATATCTTGAATTTGAGAGAAAACAAGCTAAGATATCTATTTCTACTTATATGAAGATTTTGGATTTTAACGTCTAGGCGAATAGCATATTATCTAGCCCATTTTGCTGAAATACAAACTTATTCACTTAAGAAGAAAGTCCTTTTCGAGGCGCCTGGGTGGCTCAGTCGGTTAAGCGCCGACTTAGGCTCAGGTCATGATCTCACAGTTGGTAGGTTCAAGCCCCGCGTCGGGCTCTGTGCTGACATCTAGCTCAGAGCCTGGAGCCTGCTTCAGATTCTGTGTCTGCCTCTCTCTCTGACAACTTCCCTGCTCACACTGTCTATTTCTCTCAGAAATACATAAAACATTAAAAACATTTTTAAAGAAAAAATTCTTCTCCTCTTCTTGTTATAGGTAAATCCCTTGGCACTTTATAATGCCTTTTGTAAGTATATTGTGAAAAATATCTACAAAAACACACACTAAGTAATATTTATACTTAATTGTATCATTATGTATTTCAGTAGACCTTGTATCATATGTCTTGGGTTATGCTTTGGAAAAAAGTAGAAAATGGTCTTCTTGTCTATTACTATTTTTTTTAATTTTTAATTTTTGAGAGAGAGAGAGAGAGTGGGGTAGCAGCAGAAAGAGATAGAGACAGAATCTGAAGCAGGTTCTTGGCTCTGAGCTGTCAGCACAGAGCTTTACGCAGGGCTTGAACTCATGAACCATGAGATCATGACCTGAGCTAAAGTCGGCGGCTTAACCAATTGAGCCAGCCAGGCAGCGATCTTGTCTATAACTACTTGAACCAGTATTATGTCCATGTTCATTCTGTTTATATCATAATTCTCTGAGACTTCACGTGAGCAATAAGAAAATATGCAACCAGGGCCACCTGCGTGGGTCAGTCGGTTAAACGTCCAGCTTCGGCTCAGGTCATGATTTCATGGTTTGTGGGTTGGAGCCCTGTGTCGAGCTCTGTGCTGACAGCTAGCTCACAGCCTGGAGCCTGCTTCAGATTCTGAATCTCCCTCTCTCTCTGACCCTCCCCTGCTCATGCTGTCTCTCTCTCTCTCTCTCTCTCAGAAGTAAATAAAACATTAAAAAAAACCCCATGCAACCAGAAATAAAAACCTTAAAGTATACTTTTCACAAGACTTAAATTCATCAGGAGAAAGTAAGATAATTTTCTCTTTTATTTCATAAGGTGTAAACTCCCTAATTTAGATAAGAAAATCAGAAACTTCATGTCTCTCTAGGAAAAAAAAAATGATTAAAATAAAATCAGCCTAAATTAATCCAACATTCTTTTATCAATAACATATGAACAATATGATCAGTTAATAAATAATTCTTAAAATGAATATGAAAGAAAATTTTGAATGCATAAAGAAAAAGGAAGGTGGAAAATTAATAAATAGGTTAATGTTACCAAAAAGGTTGAAAACTTGTTTTTATAATAATGCATGATGTAAGTTCCATAGTGAAATTACAAATCAATTTGTATATATTGCTATGAATGGGATACATTATGCAAAGATATTTGATCTTTAAATATATATATACATATATATTGAAGTTTTTTTCTGCACAAAAATTTTTGTTATGCATATAAATGATTATCATTAGCATTATTATTCTTTTTACATTTATATCATATTTACAAGGACTAAAACTGAGAGCTATTGAATTTGTGTAGTGGGCTAACTCTAGCAGGAAATGGTAGTCAAGATACATTTGATGGTGCAGTTTGTAGAGCATAATTTATATGAAATTCAAATGGAAAAAGTGACTTTATCGGGTCAAATAATAAGAGTAGCAACTGCTTTTATAGTATATATATATAGATATATATAGTATTTTTATATACTATAAAATAGATACAAGAAGAGTGTATAAAACAAATTGTATGTAAATATATAGTTTCCCATACACATTTATTTAGCTTTCTTGTCCTCATATTTTCTGGGGTAGATAAGAATTATATATACTGCTATACAGTAGTGTAGTACACTTGAACTGACTTCTTTCAGCCTACTCTCTTCCCCAATTTACTACATTGTTTTTTTTTCCTAAAATCCAAATATGGTTAAATCATCCCCCTCATAAAAGCCATCAATGATGATCCACTGATTTAGGATAAAATCTACAGTATACAGAGAAGCACAGAAGACCTCTTATGATCTGACCCCTGCCTAAAGCTCCTGAGCTAATTTCTAATCACACCTATATAATTATGCCTATATATAAATAAACACATTTATACTTTTATAGCCCATATATTCTCATAGTTGCTATTCTTTATACATATCCTTTTCTCTATTGTCCATTGAATATATCTCTTGAGCTTTAAGAATCGTCTTAAAGGTCATTTTTTTCTTGGGACTTTTGCCAATTAATTAGTTTAATTATGCTATTTGTTCTAATTCCCCATTCATAGTTCTGTCCAAGCATTATCCAAGTATACTCTTCTCCCTACTGCACAGAAAATTGGAACAGTATAGTGTATGCCTTATTTAATATTCCAGTGTCAGGAACAGCAGAGATACTCTAAAATTTGTGAACATTGTAAATTTGTATCTATTGAGCATTTCATTTATTCTTCACAATACCTATAATGTTAGTTATGATCATTCTGATTTTATAAATAAAAACTATTTAAGATCACATTAATGAAGTTACTGAGATTTGGACTCGGATTTTGATACTCCAAAGTTCTTTTTTTATTATACTACATTGCTAAATTAATGTAACTGAACAAAATATAGCAACTTATTTTGCTCTTTACCTCATTGATGATGCCATTGCTTCACCAAAAAATAGACTTTCAATGTCAATATTAGGGGAGTAACTCTTCCATATTTTTCTAAACTATAAGCTGATTGCAAAATCATGGTACACCTTTGGTAAGGCAAAACTGTATTCATGTTTACAGGCAGTAAATCAAGGCTGATCTACTTATCTGTCTTTGATTTATGATGGATGAGCTCTTTTTCCATGGATGTTTGAGCAAAGTTGTTTCACTCACCCACGGATGATTTATTTTGGGTGATCCTCTTGTCCAATGAAGATTTATTGCAGAGGATCCTCTATCCAGTGTGATTAAATATGTGCATTTGGCTTGTCCAGAGAGCAAGGAAAACTGAGACACACATGCACATCTTATCCCAATCTGAAATCACTGAACCTAAGTAAAAATCACCAAAGTAAGGCCATATCTTGTGAAATTTTAGGTGGCCCCTTTGCATTAACTATGTTTATCATTAATACATTTTTGTCAATCATACAGGCTCAAATATTATTATAAATAAAATTTTGAGAAAATGATGTTCTAATCTATATTAATGCAGAAATTTATAAATGGATTTTATAATGATTGATAAGAATCATGTGAAGTAGGTTTGCTCAGTATGTGAACTGATGAATGGCTTTAAGAAACATGTATTTAGTGACTGATTCTTGTTACTTTCAACCATTTAAAAAAATCACTATGTATTTTCTTTTCCCCCAAATTTCACACCTGTATTTATGTTTTTATATATTTTTCTTTTCAATATACATATCTTCTCTGTTCCCTATAGGATTTTATCCAATTTTTAAGAAATTATTTTCTTCCCCAAACATCTCCTTCATATATTTAGGCCCTTAATACCGAGGCAAATTTATTTTGCCTACTATAAGGATTGAGGTCAAATTGAGTCTTCACTCATCCACAACAATGGTCGATGATCAGAATTATCTAGGTTGTAAAGTATGATTTCATGTGGTATAGGATCAAAAAGTTTTGAAGAAATCAATACACATATTTCTATTCTTTCCCTTCATGTATTTGACCTCTTTATCCATCATAAAGATATCAGTTGTGGTTAGTACAATTTCATTTCAAGAGTACCGTTGATCTCTCCAGTTACCTATGTTCCCCTAGATGGCTGCACCTTAATTTATATTTTATTATGATTTCTTCTCAAGATTCTACGTTATGCTAATATATCTTCAATTCCTATGTCTATATATGTATCTATATTTATATCTCATCTATATTATTAAATATACATCTATCATCTATCATCAATCTGTATCATCTATCAATCATCCATCTATCTGTCTATCATCATCATCATCATCATCATCATCATCTATATCTCTTTTTCCTTACATTTTCCTTGTTAAACATAGTATATATGCTTTCTTGTAGTTTTCAGAAACTAAGTGGCTTTCATAATTTACCAAAATCACTGCTGATAACTGAAACAAAAGGTCACCAGCTCCTTAAAAATTTTAGCATTTGTTGTTTTGGTTTCAGTTTTTCTGTGAATTTCTTTTTATGTATGTTTTCTTTCAATATTTCCATCACATTTCACTGGCAGTCAGGCAATGTTGACTCCTAATTTGATATGAAAAAGTCCTAAAAGAAAGAGAAAATTTTTACCTATGTCTTTACATTTTTCTACATGGTGTATTTATTTTTAATTTAAAGGACTAACATTTTCCTTTTGTTTTTAGCTGTTAAAAAAATAGAAGAATTTGCTTCAGTTTGCATATACTAGCTACAACTCTTTCCTAATTGCCATTACTTTTCTGAATCCATACTTCAAGAAACATATTTCCCAGAAGCATTCTATTTCGACAACTGCTCTCAGAAATGCCTTTTATTTATTACAAGATTTCCTTTTCCTTTTTCTTTGTTTTAAATTAATATGCTTTAATTTTAGAGCAGTTTTAGTTTTGCAAAAAAATAAATAAATAAACAAAAACTAGAGTTCCCTTATCTCCCTGCCCCTCACATACACTATTTCCTTCCCCACTATCAGCATTTTGCACCATTACAATATCATACAGAATAGTTTCATTACCTTAAAAACCCTTTGTGCTACACACATCTATCCCTTCCTTCTTCACTCTGAACCCCTGTTAACCACTGATCTTTTTATTTTCTCCATAGTTTTTCCTTCCCCAGAATACATTATATAGTTAGAATGCAGACCTTTAAAAATGATTTTTTTTAGTTATCAATATGCATTTAAGGTTACTCTATAACTTGATAGTTCTTTCTTTCTTTCTTTCTTTCTTTCTTTCTTTCTTTCTTTCTTTCTTTTTCTCTCTCTCTCTTTCTTTCTTTCTTTCATGTTTTTTAAGACTATATTTAGAGCAATTTTAAGTTCACGACAAAATTGAGGGTAAGATACATAGACTTCCCATATAGCCACTTCCCTGGTATTTTGTTGCAGTTGAGGAACCTATTTGACAGATCATAATCATAGTAATTCAAATGTTAATCCCTTCTGGAGATGCACTCAGAGACACACCCAACAATATTTTACTAAATATCTGAGCATCCCTTACTCCTCAAGTTGACACATAAAATTAACCATTACAATGTTGTAGGAATCAGTACCTGCTACGAATGTTGGTCATGTGTAAATGACTTGCTGTGAAAGTGGCTACATGAGGAGGTGTTGCCAGGCTTAAGTGCATTATCTTAGAATCGTAAATAGAAATGTTAAAATGGTGAAGATGGTTAAACACAGATATGGAAAGTAATTTGATGATGTCATAGTGCTCCTGGTTTACCCATCCTTGAAAACACACAAACTCCACATTTCTTGTCATTTGAGATAATATTAATCTTGTTTATTTAAGTTTCATCTAAGAGAATCCAACTGATCCGAATGTCCATCCATAAAGTACTCAAAAAACAAACTACAGCTGATCTTCATGAAACCCTTTCTTTTGGTTAAAAAGATTGAATAAGATGCCTATGTGCTAACAGGTCACTCAGTTGTATGGACAAATACAGGGTTTGTGATATATATTTATGTAAACTCACATGTACCACATGCCTCAGTAATATATGTCTCCTAAAGCATACATGTATATGATATGTATTCTAAATGTATGCATATGATATACATTATATGGTACAGGAAGTGATTTGGAGGAAGATACATCAACTGGACAACAGTGAATGTGTTTAGAAAATGTGGTGAGGGCTGAAATGGAAAGTTATTCAGAGTTGCCCTGATATGGACTCATTACTTAGAAAATATTTAAAGTTTAGAAGATATTAATGTAAAATGTATAATTAAACAATTACAGAAAAATAAAGAAAAAATTTAAAATATACTATAGAGAAAAGACAAAAATTCTTCAAGGTAAATACTTTGTAGAAAATGTGTGGGGAGCATGCTATCGAAGGCTTAGGGCAGAGAATAGGGCAGGAAGAGAATTCTCTTTAAGTGCCCCAGAAGCAAAACTTTCTAGTCACCTCCATAGAGGTTTGACAATATAGGCTGTCTGAATTATCATGAAAGGCCAAGCTTGCCCTACTCTCAGGGACACATCAACCTCTGGCCATCATTAGCCTCTTATTTGATATTTCAACTTAGAATATCCTAGGCTAAATTTATCTTTAATAGTTGAAAAGTTCAGGGTTAACATAAGAGACAAGAAAGTACTATAATAATTTAGAAACCATTTAATACACTAAAGTGGGAATTTGCCAAATGGTACCCAAGAGGCTAAAAAAAATTAATACATTTTCTAGAAGTACGTAAATTAATCCCAGGGTGTAGTTAATAAACCGCGAGTCACTATTTCAATTGTAGAAGGAATTAATTTTGTTAACAAATTTAGTGGAAAGAATCTTTGTTATATCTTGGTTTGAATTTCATTTTTAAACATTATTTATTCATATTTTCTTGGGACTTTATTTTTTTTGGCACATTTTTGTCAACCTAATAATTTGTTAATACTATTTAAGTTGTGAGCAAGAAATAAATCATTGCTAGCTTCATGCTCATGATATTATCTTACAGGCTAGAGTGGATCCTTGAAGTTCAATTATAAACCTGTTTTAAAGTTGTCTACTGGAATATGAATTCTGCCACAACTTCTTTCTGGAAACTGCAAATGTACCGTATTGATTTAAGCCCTTCATGCTATAAGTGGCTTGATTTGTGTTAGGCAAAGAGACAAAGTCTTGTCAGGACAAAGTTAAACAAATATAATTTTATTAATTAAAAAAAATAATGTTTTATTTATTTCTGAGAGAGAGACAGCGTGAGCAGGGGAGGGTTGGAGAGAGAGAGAGAGAGAGGGAGACAGAATCTGAAGCAGGCTCCAGGCTCTGAACTGTCAGTACAAGAGCCCAACATGGGGCTTGAACCCACAAACAGTGAAATCATGACCTGAACTGAAGTCGGATGCTTAAACAACTGAGCCACCCAGGCGCCTCAAACAAATATAATTTTAAAACCTATCTCTAGGGTTGCCTCGTTGGTTCAATCAGTTGAGTGTCTGACTCTTGATTTCAGCTCAGGTCATGATGTCAAGGTTCATGAGATAAAGCCCCACATTGGGCTCTGCACTAACAGAGCTTGCTTGGGATTTTCTCTCTCCCTCTTTCTCTGCCCCTCCCATGCTCATGCATGCACACATCACTCTCACTCTCTTTAAAAATATGTAAATGAATAAAAAAATTAAGAAAACACACTACATCTCTAGTAGAGAATGAAAGAAGTGCAAATAATTATTCATATGATTCTAATTATTATAATCCTAATATTTAACAACATTTTTCTTTACCGTTGATATATAAATGCTGCTTGATGATTTTGAGCTTAGAATTTTCTGTGCATCATAATTACCTTATCTGCAATTTAAAAACAATGAATTATAGAGGCTCTATAAAATATCAGTAGGCTGGAATGTAAATTTATATAATGTTTTCATTTCTACTTATTTTTGATAAACCAGTTAATGAGTTGAATCCAATCTCTTTCCACAATGTATTCTCCATCTCGGAGGTAATATTAAATCTCCAGTCATTAACCCACCTTAAAGATTTTGAATTTGCCACACTCCACAGCTGTATGAGTGAATTTCTTAAAAACACTTTTTCCCTTTCCCTTTCTCCCTCTCTTTTTCTTTCTCTCTCTTGTGTATATACACATATGTCATATAAATGAAATATAGGTACCCCTGTGACTTGTATTTCTTACCCCTCTGACTTCTTTGAGTAATGCTTGGCTATACAGGTCATGTCTTCTCCATCATCCAGACCTTATTTCCCAGACGTTATATGAGATTTACTTCATTCTGTTCCAATATGGATATCAATAGTTATTATGGCTTACAGTTGATCCTTGAACAACATCAGGGCTACAGGCACCAATACTGCATGCAGTCGAACAGCCACGTATAACTTTTGACTTCCCTAAAACTCAACTATTAATAGCCTATTATTGATCAGAAGCCTTATTGATAACATAAACAGTTGATTAAACATATTTTGCATATATACTGTTTTCTCAAAATAAGCTTGGGAAAAGGAAATATTATTAAAATCAAGGAAAAGAAAATACATTTACAATATTATACTGTATTTATTTTTTTTAAAATCCATGTGTAAGCAGACCCACATATTTCATACCAATGTTCAAGGGTCAACTGCATACTATTTGTATTCATCTTTAATAACCTTATTAGGCAAGTACTGTAAACTTTTCCATTTTACAGAAGGAAATAGTGATTCTAAAAATGTTTAATGAGTTATTTCCATAGCATCAAGTTGTATAGTTGTTGGATTAGAATTCCAAAGACATTTTGAAGCCATAGCACCACCAGTGCCACCTGAGATCTGCCAGAAAATGTATTGGATGAACAAATTTAAGTCTGAGGCACAAATATAAAGTTTATATATTATGATTTACATATGCAGAAATTCAACTTCACATATTTTGGACATGGCTTGGAGGACAAAAAGTATTATGTAGGCTTCCTCTCATCTGAACCACGACACCCATTATCTCTGGTCTTTTTGGCCTGCCCCATGTTGCTAGAAGATTCCTGGTGAGGCATTTGGTTCTCACAGTTAAAATGGACCATTAGGCATAGCCTACCTCAAGTTTCAAGTTATTAAATATATTAGGTTTTTATATTCACACAAGAACTTTCTTTTCCCTGAGCAAGGACATTTATTGTTTAATTTGTTGTTTATTTGACCAACATTATAAAGGGTTGGATTCCTTGGTCTCTATTCTGAATTTAACAGAAAGATTAGTGCATTCCTAAAGCTTCTAAATTTCTTCAGATTCTTCCAGGCCCAAACAAGTAAAATAACACTTTTATTCCATATATAACAGACATTTCCTTTATTATGTACCCTACGTGAATACTTTGAGTAAACAAGCTTTCTGAATCCTCTGCTATTTGGCATGCTGAAATATACTAGTATTTTTTTTCTCTACTTAAACTAAGACTTTTTCGAAGTTCCTTTTTTCCCCATTTATTTTAAAAGTAAAAACTGAGCATTGATTTATTCTTTCTCAGTTGAGTTAATACATATCTTATCCTTAAGGTTTAATAGCTTAAGATGTGCAGGGCAAATAATAATCATAATCACAAAAATGCTTTGAATTAAAAACACATTGGGAGTGGGCACCTAGGAGGCTCAGTCAGTTAAGCACCCGATTCTTGGTTTCAGCTCAGGTCATGATCTCATGGTTCATGAGTTCAAGCCTGGCACCACCAGCACAGAGCCTGCTTGGGATTCTCTCTCTTCCTCTCTCTCTCTGTCCCTCCGCCACTTGAGATTGTATGTGAGCATGTACCCTCTCTCTCTTTCCCTCAACATAAATAAATAAATGCTAAAAAAAAAGATGCATTGGGCAATGTGTCAGAATACCTTTTATATTTGTGGGCTGAGTTTTCTGCTTTTCTTTCACTGTTTTATTTTCTCTCTATTAAAGGATCCATAATTCTGTGTTCGTTTGTATTTGAAAATTTCTGGCAGGTTTTATTTGTTATAATTACTGATTGTTTAAAAACAATCTGCCCTCACTACTCTTGGTGAGGTAGTGTCCTGAATGTTAGAAAATGCTATTCATTTCCTAACAGCCAGTACTTGGGTGGTGGGAAAAATCACCTTTCCATAATTTATATCCATCTCACAGCTTTAGGATCTGGATGAAAATAGCAATGTTGCTTGCGACTTCCAACAGTGAAGTGATCAAGGAGGGAGTGCCATCTGATCTTGATGTTCTTCCCAGTGAGGAGCCTTAAATGTGATCAAGGACTCCCTGCAGCTTTTACCACAGGTTGATTCAGCTTGAGGTATCCTCATAGCTACCTGTAGGCTTCTTGTTCTGTAGTTTCTTCTAGTTTTATTTCTACATAAAGTGATTCTATCAGTCTTCTGTCTTTTAGCAATTACTCAAAATTATAAATTACTGGTGACATGTTGTCATTTTTCTAGTGATACAACTAATCAATTGATTTATTCATTTTGAAATAACTCTTTTTTCTTTTATGAGTGAAGTTGGGGATAGGAGGGAGAAAAGATATTGTACCCATTTTGCAGTCTTGATACATACCCCAAACAATTTTTTTTGTATTTTCTAAAACACCAATTTACCATCTCTTGAACTGTTTAAACTCCTTATTGGCTGCCTCCAGCCCCCAGGGTAATAGCTGAACCTATTATCACATCACATAAGAACTCCATGATTTTCCAACTGCTTCAGCTTAAACTTTTGTCAGGCTCAAACCCCACCACACCCTCTGTTAGTCACAGTAGACTACAGAGTTTATAATTCTTAAATCAATATGCTCCGTCTCATCTTTTATGGCAGCATTTTTTGCCTGCTCTTTGCCTGGCTTAAATTCTCTCAAGTTTTATGACACCAGTATAATGCCAATCTGACATTACAGGATGAATTCTTTGACTTTTCTCTCAACCTAATGAGATTCCTTCTCTGTGCAATTTTAACATCCTAAGCATATATCTATTTCAAAGCTTGTTATTACATTATGTTGCAATTTTTCACATAAATGTTGACTTAGTAGGCCGTTAGCTCCTTAAGCAAAGTCTATACCTTAGTTATCATCATAGTTTCCGTGCCGAGAGTCTCACAATATATGTGCTAAAATATTACCGAATAATTCAATGAACCATGACATAGTCACAAAATATGGCATATATGGTGATAATATCAACATAGGAGGATAGAATAACTGTATCTCAGTATCAATCGATTTCAGAAACACTGTCTCATACCAAAGTTAGTCACAGGAACTTCGCTTTAGATCTGTCTCCACTTTTTGTGGAGACAGAATAAGTTTTGATCAAATCTGAAACAGAAATGAAATCATTCTGAAGAGTTATCCTCACCAATTAGAGTAGCCTAAGCGTCTTTTACCTTTGTGTATAAATATTCATAAAACTTAGTCATCTTGTACCTCTTCTCTAGAATGTCTTTGAATTTCCTTCCTCAAGTCCATTGCTTTATATGTCTTGTATATATGTAAATATGTCTTGTATATATATGTATATATATGTGTGTGTGTGTGTATGTATATATATATTAAGGTTTAATGTTTCCTTATAAAAAAAGTAACTTTTCACTGATGAAGATCACATTTTCCATTTTCAAAATAATTTCTAAATATTTCTAAATATTATTTTTCCCAATCAAATCTATTTATAATCACATTTATCTAAAGTTTGTTTTTCTATTTTTACTGAAGTTTTGAATTTCTTCTCTGCCGGAGAACCTCTTACCTAAGGAAATATATCTACTTATCTAATAACTTAATATCAATCTCTTATGAAATTAAGAACTTTTGTCAGTGGTCACCATTGAAAGTTAAGAAGGAAAAAAGGCAAAATGCACTTGGAGATAACATCCTTGAAATACAGATTACTTATAGACCATGTATTAATACTATATAGGAGTCCTCCCCCAGATCTACAAATAAGTTGAAACTTTAAAGTGCCAAAATCAACTAGGCAATTGATTAACATTCTCATAGTCAAAATAAAACCTATCTTTAGGTTTCATGGCATACGTATTTTAGAGTTCACTGGTATCCATCAATAAAAATAATCATATCAATTTTTTGTCTTAATCATTTCCATAACAGACTCATGGTAGAAGATTAGCTTGTCCATTTCCTTTGTCAAATTCAAAACGTAAATTCAAGGAAGTATCAAGTAGCAAATGCAGCATACTTTCCAATGTAAATAATACCTGAGTTTATGGGATTGTGAAGATAAACTTTCCAAGGTATAAATACATATCTAATATTGTGTCGTTTGTGGTGACATGAAATATTTATTGTCAAAGGAGAGATTTCTCTCTTCATGTAGTTTTTAAAATGTTACTGTTTTCAAGCAATATGCACATTTTCAATCATAGTTTTTTTTAATTTTTTAAATGTTTTATTTAATTCTGTGAGAGAGATAGCATGGGCAGGAAAGGATCAGAGAAAGAGGGACACACAGAATCTGAAGCAGGTTGCAGGCTCTGAACTAGCTGTCAGCACAGAGTGCGACTCGGGGCTTGACCCACGAACCGCGAGATCATGACCTGAGCCAAAGTCCGACGCTTAACCGACTGAGCCACTCAGGCGCCCCAAGTCATAGTTTTGATATGACGTTCACTACAATTACAATACAGGCCTTGGACACAATAACAAGGAGAGGAGAATATGCCCCTGTTGGTGGAGAAATTCAGTGGAATTTTGAGGGCCCATTCTACTCTGCTGGATGCTGAATTTTTGTGTCAAGCAAACAGAATTTTATCCACAGTGCAAATAACAGGATCTAACAGTCCCATAGTGCTTTTCCCATGCCCAACTATGGTTTAAGTGCTTTCAGATGTCAATTCATCATTAGAATCATATTCATTTTTAAAATAAGAGTTGAAGTAACTATTGTTTCAGAGAACTGAATTAATTCACACAGAGTCAGCTAAATTAATTCAAGGATTTGAAGAAGTTAGGGAGTCTGTTTCTAGAAATGTGCTATTATATCATAAGCCATATATACAGGTTAATAAAAAGAATAAATTGAGTAAGAGAAACAAACAAAACCTCATTAAACTTCCTCCCTATCTAACTAAAAGATTGAATAAAAAGAAACACATCTGCAGTCAGCTTAGATTTGTTGAAATTTAGACAATAGGGAGATATAGTGTATATACAGTTAATTTATTTTGAAATCTTAAAATTTATGTCTTCCTAACTAAAAAATACCACAGGATTGTCAATATGTATCAACCTCAAAGGATCAGGGACCCACAGAGGCAAAGGAACTGAGAAAATGGGATGACAGTATAGTGAGGCACAGGGGACCCCGAGCCCATAACCTGAGGTCCAGAACTTTATTATGGATCTTTATATATACCCTCACAGAGATACAAACCAACAATGATTAGTTGCAAAAGCTTAGTGAAGTATGGCAACAATGTACACCTGGTAGTGTTATAGCACTTACTCACCCTGCAAGAGCGGTCTTACAGAAAAACAAGATATAATAGGAATCTTTTTGGCAGGATGGAATACAAAGAGGGGAGTAAACGCACTGTGCTATTTACTGCTGGCTTCCCTAAAGCAAAGCATCCTTATCTGTGTCGTAAGGAACAGGCCACATTCCAAGGGCAGTTCACTCAAGTCCTCTCAGGTTGTTTACAACCCTGCAATCTCGAATTTTCTCAGAGATCTCGGACCCTGAGCAGGTATGCACCTGTGGTCGCGACACTGTTCCGTTTCCCACAAATATGCTCCTGTTTTTTGCTCACAGATGTGAAAGTTACAATGATATTTAGTAATTTGTTTATCCTACCTATGGAGAGTGAACGAATTTGTCTATATTCACATCGTAATGCGTTACTCTTACCTAAGAATCGATTACATGGTAGACTGAAATTATTGAATAAAAACATAGAAAAGTTTACTCCATTGCCCTCAATAAACTTTTTTTTTCTCATTCAGATGTCTATTGCTCTAAAATGTTATTTTCTCCAACTAGATCAGTACTTTTCAGATCATACATGGAATAGCATAACATGGCCATATGTATGTATATGTACACTGAGGTAACCTGGCACAGATTTTTGAGGCAATCATGTGTAGTTTAGTAAAAACATATTTTGCTTGCTATCATAGTAATAGAGAAGTGAATCCCAACCTTTTGAATGTGTTACATACTGAATCAGATTACTATTTCAAAAAATATTCGGGGCGCCTGGGTGGCTTAGTCGGTTAAGCGTCCGACTTTCGCTTAGGTCATGATCTCGCGGTTTGTGGGTTCAAGCCCCGCGTCGGGCTCTGTGCTGACTGCCAGCTCAGAGCCTGGAGCCTGTTTCAGTCTGTGACTCCCTCTCTCTCTGGCCCTCCCCTGCTCACGCTGTCTCTCTCTCTCTCTCCTAGAAATAAAAAAAAAAAAATTCATATTTGAAATATGATTAGTTACATATTTTTACTTATCAAAAATCTTTTATATCAGGTTTTATGCTTGAAATAATGTCCTCAAAATCTTGATAATTCCATTCAATAGGACACTTTTCTTAATGCAAATTTTTGAGTAGCAAATGGAAGAAAATCACATTACACCTCTGATAAAACAGAAACAATGAATTATTATTAACCATACTTCCCAAAGGAAAATTGCTGCTTTGCACTTTGTTAGTAAATATTAACCCATGTTCTATACAGTTCTTGAATATTTCATTACATTTAAATGTCAGTCAAAAGTATAGGTTAGTGATTAGTATCATTCAAATAAATTTTAAACTGAGGGAATTCACATTGTTTTCAATCTCTTTTTAACTTAATACCTTTTGAAAAAATGATATATTTATTAACCAATTATACTGTAACAAAGAAAAGAAAGCTGTGTTTTGATGAGCACTCTCCTAATTTGAATATGATGACTCTTGGGTAGTTGGTTATGTTATTTTGATACCACTTAATATTTAGAACAATAGGCAGACTTGTATGTAAGGGAACTTCTCTCTTTAGACTCTTCTGTCATTAAAGCTGAATTGCGTGCATGAGCACACACGCGCGCGCGCGCGCACACACACACACACAGTTTTTCCATATATTTACCTAGTTATACATAATATTTAATGATCTTTAAATATTTAATATATCATTTTGAGTAATTTATTCACAATTTAAGAAATTATGTGGAGAATGAACAATGTTCTCTATTCAATAAATCTATTGCTATTAATTGAGCAGCACATAATCATAGCCATATATTCATCAATCTTCAAAAATAACATTCTGGGTTTAATAAACTTCAGGGTAGTGTCTCTCTCATTGATTCATTATGAATATATTAACTCATACTGTCATGTAAGAGTGGCACCTTTTATTTTTCCATTGATTCATTGGTCCCAAACAAACACTAGATTTTTTATTATTATCATTACTGACCCAAGCCATGGAATATTCTGAAAACACAAGCCAATTGAAGTCTAATTAAATTAAGTCAGTATTAGATTTGTGTCATGTTGAAAATGCAAATATTTACATGTTTAAGTTTCATAAAATTTCTATTAACTTTCCAAATTTCGTAAGCACATGAAATCATTTTCTAGAACATATAAAATCTATTGAAGCAAAGAGTAAAACACAGAACAAAGCCAGGAAAGATAAACAAAGCCAGAAACATGGATGAAGAGCCTAAAGGTCTATTTTCTTATTTTGACCAGAGAAAGCAGAGAAAATTAGATTTATATAAATATGTAGCAAATTTTACAAACTTATTTTCTTGTATCTGATTGCACTGCATTGTGTTTTCAAGGAAGATCAGTTCTAGTTTGACCTCTATTAAATCTCAAAATATCCAATTGTTTTCAGTGCCACCATTGTTTTATTTCCCTATGATTTAATGTTTTCCCCCATGCCATTATTTACAAGGTTTCCAGTGTTATATATGTGTAAAATATCATTAAATGGATGGAAAATTGAAGGAGATTATCTCACTTCCCCATAACAACTACAGACCCATACTGAATTGATATTTGGTTTAAACTCCCTCAATCTATAATTATATTCAAATTGCAGATAGATTCCTTTCCCTCCCTGAGAGTGAATGCAAGTTGCTAGTACAGGAAACAGATGTCAAAATAAATTGTTCGTATCAAAACAGTGCAAGAAACTCTAACATGTACTCTACTACAATAATATGCAGAGCATTTCATCACTCTGTTCTATATGAAATCAGCACAAAGAGGAAGGAGATGGAGCAGAGTAAGTTTATATGACCTATGTCCCAAACGAGAGGAAGGATTCCCTTGATGGATCAAGAAATAGGCACTGTCTTCTGTGTCTTCCGGTCTCTGCAGAAATCCTATCTGATCACCAAACAATTTGGCATGTGGTACTATGATCTGTATTCTGGGAAATTCATGTTTCTAGAAGATGTCCCCAAACAGGAAGCAATAAATAAAATCTATGAATGTGGAACTCCCTATTCATCAATTTACCTTTCTTCCTTGCCTCTTAGGGAATTTGATTTGGGAAGAGGAACATTTGACACAAATTTCTGATTACCTATGGTATCTCTACTTTCCCCACACATCTCCAGGCTGGAAAATAAGCTTTCCATTTTCTCTACTTCTGTATCTATTGGATACATATGATCCCTGTACAATGTATGATTCTTACATTATTAAAGAAAGGTTAGGATTTTAGTTGGTCAAGTTTGACACTTGATATGAAAGCCGATGGAACCCTAAAGGTGAAGAATTAAAAAGGATTGAACCCAATTGTTTTAACATGTCAAAATATCAGTTCTGTTCAGGTATAACCAGAACATTTCTTAGAGATTGCTTGAGGATTCACAGGAAGTTGACAGTGAAACTTCAGCCAGGTATTCTGATATCATTGTTTAATGTATACTATGGTTCTTAATTTTACTGAAAGCAAAAATATCAGGGGATATTTGTGCAAGGCCTGGCAAAGAATTTAGATTTTACCCAATTTTGAGCAGGTTAGTTAGTGTTCCAATTTATATATGCTTCCCATATGGGAAGTATACCATTGGCAATAATTTAGTTCAGAAAAAAGAAAAATAATGAAAAATAGTAGCCTAGACAAATATGAAAATAATATAAGTCTTAAGAAGTTGTGGTAATTTTTCTAACATAGACTTTGGTAAAGAAGACAGATTTTAGAATTGTATGAATATTGTCATGTAAAGAAAGTAAAAAAGGATTGCTCAGATGATTTGCCCTAAGCAATGATTGAATGACAGTGCAAGTTGATTGAGAGTGAGGTTGAAATGAAGACATCTTATGATGCATATGACTTCTATATTGTGGAATAAAATAAAAAAGTTCAGCCCCAGAAGCCTGATGAAATTGCAAAATTGGTATTAACATTTTTGCTCAAAATTGGCAGAATTGTCACTTCTGCTCTTATTTCCTTGGCCAAAACATATCACAAACTTACTTAAGAGTTAATGTAGCAGAACAGTATAGTTCTTCTACTAGAAGGAAATAAAATTACACAGCAACAATCAGAAATGTATATACATATATATATGTATATATACACACATACACATATGTATATATTCTCTCTATATGCATATAAAATATATATATTCTCTATATATATATGGAGCAAGGAGGGTCAGGCAGTATATTTGTTATTGAGTACTACATTGGAGAACAACAAAGTAATCCATCAATGTAAGTACCTAGTTGATTACTTTAGGCCTCATTTTCCCCTCTAACAGCTAATGTTATGTGTGTCCCTTAATGGGTCTGTTCAAGAATTTTACTGGTCTCTTTACCCAGGAGTAGATTTTTGTCATGTAGTTTTGATCAAGCAGTCTTATTACAAATTCTGAATAACAGAGCACAAAGTTTTCTCTTCCCACATTTCTGTTGTTTTTTTCTTCCTAACTTTCTGAAATTGGATAATTTAATAGTTTGAGGTGGTGTGTCACATTTTTTAACTGCATGTTCCTAATTTTGTCAGTTTCACTATTGGTTTTCTTGTTCTTTTTTGGCTTGTTAGCAGAAATTCCTGTATGTTGTAGATGTTCAACATTGTCACTTTTAGACACTATAATTATCTTCTTCAAATGTCATTTGTTAATGTTATCATCCATAACCATATCCTTTACGTCACTCTCCCATCCAGTCAGCTAGTAAATATTGTTAACTCTTTTGCTCTATGTCTTTCAAATCTATCTGTTTCCACCCATCCCCTCTACCTATATGTTAATTTAGTTTAGCATCATTTGTTGCTGGACTTCTGTAATAACTTCTTACATTTTCCCCTGTCTCATTCTTTAATCTTTGGATATATTTTGCATAATAAAACCAGAGTAATGGTACTTTAATAAATAACAAAAATAATGATAGTAACCATCATTTATTTAGGGTTTTATTATTTGCCAAACACTATTTTAAGCCCTCTACATGTATTCAGTAATATAATCTTCAAAACAATCCTGTAAGGAATGTACCTTAAGACTCATTAATATTTGAATTGAGTAAACTAAGTTTGAGAGCATTGTAGCAATATAACTAATACTAAGAACTTTAGCACCATACTGCTAGTTACCACTATTTATTGCTTGTATACTATCTCTCAAACTAAAATTCTAATCATATCATCCTACAAGGTAAAAAAGATTCATGTTTTGGCATTACTTATAATGAGTGCCAAATTTCACCTCTCCTTATATTCTAGTCAGAACTTTTTATATTTCTTCTTGTGTCTGAAAAATCTATGTTGAGAGCTGCTCTATCAAGACTCCATGTTTTGTGTTTGTCATTCTTTCTTCCTGGAACTCTCCCTTCTTTCCCAGATCCATCTGGCTAATGTTTATTTAACATTCAGACATTGAAGAAGTCACTTTCTTTGGGAAACTTCCCAGTGTCTACAGTGGGTGCTCCTCTTAGGTATCTTGGTAGTATCTCTGAATTGTCTTAGCATAGAGTAGATTTCACTGTATTTTAATTATCTGATTGTCTTCCTTTCTGATATTTTAGCTTTTAAGTTTTTCAAAGACAAAGACCCTGTTTTATTGTCACTTGTAATCCCCTAACAAACACTATGCCTATCACATACTGGGCACTCAAGAAAATATTATTATGGAAAGAAAGGAAAAAAAGAAAAGAAGGAATCAAATCTAAACCAACTTTAAAATCATTTAAATAAATAGAAAAGTTACAGAAAAGTGTTTCATCATGGAAAAGAGGGCTTTTAAAATAACACCAAAATCAATAACAACATGCACAAATGAAGAAAATGGGTAGATACCACAGTAGGAAAATGGCCTGCTGTTGATACAGACTTTCTCTTTGAGAATGCAGGCCAGACCCTCGTTGAAGCACAAATTGTGTCTTTCATGTTCTGTTTGTCTGACCTGGTTAAAAGACATCTGTCATGTGTGAGCTGGCCAAAGGACATCAGCATATGCCATTTTCAAATTAGGGATAGGCTGCCAGGATCAGTTCTGATTGCTTGCCCTTGCCAACACTTTGTGAAATACATACTTGTTTCTCGATAGAGTTGCCAGTTTCCTGCCTGCTGTGAGCCAGAGGCTGAACAGGTTCCACCTGCACGTCTATGCTGCCTCGCTTCCAGACACATCAGGTCTTCTTACCTTCTTTTAACATCTCTACTAACAGAGTGAGAAATAACACAAGTAACATTGGCTATGCTGGTCATTCTTTTATATCTTGTTACCTTAAAACCAAACAGTTATATTTAAAATGAAAAGATTATCTCCAAGATTGACATAAATCTGATAATAATAAAACATTTTTTTGTCAATGGGTTCAGTAAGAATCAAATTTGTTTTATAAGCTCTGGATTGTTCTTGAAGAAGATATAAGGCAAAAGGAGTTTGTTACAATGAGGAAAAGAAAGTTCAAGTAATAAGATAAATTTCTGTCCATGTCTCCTAGGTAGGCAGCTTCCATATTTCCTGATGGCGGGTCATCGCCATATACAACTGTTACCCTAAATATGCTGCAAATGCCCACAAAGCGAGGGAGAGGAAGAGGGAGCTAGTACTCAGCCTTGTATTCACCAGCCAGGAGCATCCTACCAGCCAAGAGTCTCCTACCTGCTCTGGAAGTAAAGTAAAATGAATTGCTCACAAAAGGACATTTTCCTGTCACTTGTTCACAAACTTGTGTTTCTTTCATACAGTTTCACATAAAATTTTCAGCTATCTTGTTTTCTATTTCTCCAGCTTTACTGAGATATAATTTACATATACAATAGTACAAGCTAAGTGATTACCACCATGTTAGTTAACACATCCAACACCTTACATAGTTACAATTATTTTGTGTGTGTGGAGAGAAATTTTAAAAAGTACTCTCAGCAACTTTCAGATATACAATATTGTTAGCCAGAGTAATCATGCTGTAAATTATATCACCAGAATTTATTTATAACTAGAAGCTTTAACCCTTAAAAATATTTTTCTTTCTCATATTTTTATTTCCCTTCCCTTCCCTTCCCTTCCCTTCCCTTCCCTTCCCTTCCCTTCCCTTTCCTCTTTCTAGGAAGTGCTGGGTAGAGGCAGAGAAGGAGGGAGAAAGAGAATCTTAAGCAGGCTTCATGTTCAGCGTGGAGCCCAATGTGTGGCTCAATTCCATGACCTTGATATCATGACCGGAGCCTAAATTAAGAGTCGAACACATAACAGACTGAGCTATTCAAACATCCCTCTTTTCCCTTTTTTGAACAAGATAATTTTTGGAACACTTTTGGGAGGTTTTGCAAATTATTTGTGACTTTTTTCAGTCTCTATAAAAGTTAATTAATTTCAGGGACACCTGCGTGTCTCAGTTAGTTAAGAGTCTAACTCTTGGTTACAGATGAGGTCATGATCTCAGGCTTCATGGGTTCAAGCCCTCCATTGGTCTCTGTGCTGGCAGTGCAGAGCCTGCTTGAGATTGTCTCTCTCATCCTCTCTCTCTCTCTGTCCCTCCCCTACTCGCACTTTCTCTCTCTCAAAATAAATAAATAAATAAACTTTAAAAATTAATTAATTTCAAATTAATTTTGATATGGCTATGCTTATTCTGTTAGCAATGCTTTCATGAAATAAATCAAAACAATCTCCTACTAGAATGAAACAACCATTTGCAAGTGATATTGCATATGAATAGTTCAGTTTAAAGTAGAAAAGCATTTTTGGGTAAATACCTAGTACTGAAATTGCAGGGTCATAGAGTAGTTCTATTTTTTTAATTTTTTTGAGGAACCTCCATAATTTCCTGAGTGACTGCACCAGTTTGCATCCCTACTTCCACCAACAATGTAAGAGGGTTTCCCTTTCCCCACATCCTTACCAACACCTGCTGTTTCTTGTGTTGTTGATTTTACCCATCCTTATAGGTGTGAGATGACATCTCATTGTAGCTTTGATTTGTATTTCCCTGATGGTGAGTGATGTTGAGCATCTTTTCATGTGCTTGTATATGTGGAATAAAAAAATAAATAAATATATTTTCTTAGGGGGAAAAAGCAGAGAAACAAACCAAGAAACAGACTCTTAAGTATAGAGAACAAACTGATGGTTAGCAGAAGTGGGTGGGAGATGGGTTAAATAGGTGATGAAGACTAAGGAGGGCACTTGTTATGATGAGCACCAGGTATTGTATGTAAGTTTCGAATCACTAAATTATACACCTGAAACTAATACTATATTTTAAGTTTATTAAATTTAAAAACTTAAAAAATAAAAACAAAAACATAGAGTGGACAGGTACATAATTATCTTGATAAAGAAAAAGTACTTTATTCTATTCAATATCCATTCTTGAATAAATCTGAACACAGGCACAACTCAACGCATTCTGTATCATAATAACTATATAATTAAAGTTTTGAATAAAGAAGTATTATTTTGTAGTTCTAAGACATCTGATTATAAACTATTGAGACATAAAAATAAGAAATTTATTTTTGTAGATAAAGTATTTCAATAAATATTTAAAAATAATTAAAATCTATTATTAATATACTCTTTAAATTTTTAAATGTTCATTTATTTTTAAAAGAGAGAGAGAGTGAGTGTGAGCAGGGGAAAGACAAAGAGAGAGGGAGACACAGAATCTGAAACAGGCTCCAGGCTCTGAGGTGTCAGTACAGACCCCGATGCGGGGCTCGAACTCATGAACCACGAGATCATGACCTCAGCTGAAGTTGGATGCTTAACCGACTGAGCCCCCCAGGTGTCCCTAATGTATTCTTTTTAATATATTCTTTTTATTATTAAATAATTGAAATGTAGTAAGTGAAAATGTGGAAAAATCACGATCCCATACTCTGGAATTGAGCTTGTTTGCAATCTTAGAGGCCATCAATTGAAGAAATTTGGATCTCTTGAGAAAGACCCTGCAATGTGATTGCAACTACGTGTATGCATGTGTGTTTAAATATACACATACTTTTAACTCCCCCAATCTTTGCCAAAGGGGCATGTAGTCATTTACCAGAGCAACAAAACACTGAGGAAGGTAATATCCAGATCTTTCAAGGATGTTTAGATTTAGGGTTTTGTACCTGTGACCCACAATGCTATACCAAGGCTGTTCTGGAATGTGGAGACCAGGTGGTACATATCATTCTGGCCCACATTCTTTTACTTTGAATTCTGCGATCCTCAGACCCATCTTGAGGTTATTTTCCTGAACCCTTAGACCTCACTATATTAGAATGTCTCAAGAGAATCAACCCAGTTAGAGCAAGTTTGTTGGTGGCAAGTTGATTATATTGGATTCTTTTTTTCTTGTAAGAGAGATGAATAACAATTTGTATTTACTGGGATTGTCACATATTCTAGAAATAAATTTGCCTTAACTGTTCATATTGACTTTACCAATACCACCCACCCTCTGAGAACCTGGGGTCATGAGATCACACATAATATGGTCTCAGACCCAGGGAACCACTTTACACTGAAGACAAAACAATGATCATGAGGTTAACTCTCTCTGCCCATATCACTCGGCTGCTGACCTGATGGATCTTTGTGATGGCCCTTTAAAGGCTTAGGAAAAGTGTTACTTCGATGAGCATATGATGTGGAGATGGGATATCCTGTTCAACCAACGACTACCCATGCTGGTGATGTTTTATTTTCAATAACCAAAATCTAATAAAAGAGTTTCAGAACCAAAAGTAGAAATAGAAATTCTCCTTTTCTTCCTCATTTTCTTAATCCATTTGGGCAATTTGGGGTTTTCATCTATGCAATTTTAAAGTTTGTGGGATTAAAGAGCCTGGTTCCCAGAGGTAGGATACTTTCACTCAGAGAACACAAGGTCTCCAGTATGTGAAACACTGTGGCATTTCCGTCTTCTCTGTGGGCTCCTCATGTTGGTAGATCAGAATCTAAAGAAAGGATTTCTTACCCTGGAAGAGTTAATTGAACATTATTTACTTCATATGCTAAGGTTACTGCTGCATAAACAGAGCACTGAAAAGATAGTCTGGAATTCAAGGACTACTGGAGGTATACATGCTTGTGTTTCCATTCCTTGTGCTAACAGTCATAGGTGCCTTCTGGGATCACTTCACAAGCACATTTCTGCTCCTACCTCTGTACCTCAGGGTCTTTCTTTGAGGAAACGCAGGAAAAGAGGTGAATAACAATAATTAGCTATGCTTCAAAGGATGCCTATGGCCCCTTTAAGAGCTGATGTATCCACTTCCCCAGCTGTTATATAGGCTGGTTGCTAACAGCTGTGCATTCTTAGGAGCTTTGCCACTCTTCTCCTCCAACAGATGGAAGCTACCTTGTTCTCACCCTAGACCTCAGCAAAGGACCTGTCATCAAGGTAGGATAAGGTGTGTTGTGTAATTTTTGTTCTACACCTTCTTTGTGGGATTAGACTATGTTAGTATATGTGCTGCCGAAGCGAGCGTATTGTGGAATTAGTCTAAAGCCTGTCTTCAGAGAAGACACATACTTGCTTGCTTAGCAACACCCCCCACCCCCACGTCCACAAACATCTTATCCCTTGCATTTTCCTGAGGGCACTTCCTTAAACTCTCTACATCACTTGAGTAGATGAAAAAAATTACTGTCATAGGCTTCACATCTAGAGAAGCTGAATCAGATGGCATTTAGTCTGAGTAAGGCCCTTACATGTGTGGGAACACCAGACTCTAGAGACTGCAAAGGGTAGGAAGGAGGAAAGTGGCTCACTAGGAAAGCAAAGGCAGTTAGAAATTGGCTGTTCCATGTAAAGGGGTCTTATGTCTGCTCTTCCAAGGTGTTAAATCCTAAAGGAAAGCAGTGACCTAATCTCCAGAAAGCTTTGAAGGATTCAGAAGCAGAGAGACTTGTGTGTATGCTTACAAAGGTGCAAGCTTCCACTATGAAAGGACTATGTGGTGTAAGAATAGGGCCTTGAGTAGCTGCGCAGTTTCTGTGATGTTATCTCCAGTAAAATGATGATTCCTTTATACCCATGGGCAAGAAATATGAGGCGAAGATCTTAGCCTTGTAGGGTTTTGTGGACCACAGCATGGAGTAGAAATTAAAGAATGTTTCCTGTGTATATAAGCCAGACATAACATAGACATAATGTAACACAAAAGTAACAAAACCACTAAGCCCAAAGAGACCTCATGGAAGGAATCAAAGGACTTTACCAAAATGACCCACGTGAAATGAACAGTAAAGGCCAGAAGAAGTAATTGAGGTCAGATTAATAGATGAACGTGAGGATCGTGCCCAGCTCTCCCTGAAATATTAGTTTTGCCTATTGAAACACCCACTTTATTTCAGATGAAGCTTTGGAGAAAAATAGAAATCGCCTTATTTTCACTAATCTGTAAAAGGGAATTATTATACAGACTTTTAATCAAAGATGATTGTGATCATAAAATACATCTTTCTAATACTCAAATTTATAATATAAATAGTAGGTCAAGAGTTAAAGGAAAATAAAATTAAACCAACTTAAAATTAACATCTATTCTTAGAAAGCAGATGATGTCAAGTAAAATCAAATGCAAAAAAAAAGTCATAGTAGAAGTTTGGGCAGTATTTATAACAAATGTTTTCAGGTATACATATACCTGAAATGGGCATATAGCTATATTTCTGAAAAGTAAACATTATTTAGAATCTCAAGAAAAATACATATGTAAAATTTTTATTGTGATTTACTATTTAAATTTTATTTATTCAGTTTTAGCTGATTGAATCCCCACTATATCAATAGATGAAATATCAGTTATTCACTTTTTCTAGCTGAGAAACTAGGACTTGTTTCCAGTAAAATTATACATGTTATTTAATATAATTGTCAAATTCTACACTTAAATTCTCCTCTTTCTATTAAATCGCCATTGGTCTTTACAATATGCTGTAGTTTTTACTCTTTTGCCATATTATTTCTGTGGTAGTAGTAAATCACTTGGAAAAATTGTATATGTATTTCATGTACAAGTATAGTATGACTCTTCCTCAAATAAATTTGGCCAGAATATTCTAAAGACGATTATAGCAGCTAACACAAAGTAATTACATTTTGTTTTCCTTTGTGATTCAAAGCTTGCTATTTTGAATACATCTTCATGGGAAATTGGGCTTTCAAAATTAAAACTATTGTTACTTTGAGTTCTTCTAATAGACTATAATTCTATAAAGGTATAGTAAACCAGAAATATATTTTGAAACTAAAAATTAATTAATCTACAAAAATGATAAGTACTCTTCAGCAAGAGCCTAATCAAATTTCTTTGTTTTCACAAAGAAAAAAATGGAAGATGTATTGACATGTAAGGGAATTTTGTGTTTCATTGAGCCTGACCACTCTAAAGATTAGGATGAAGAAATCCTAAAGTTGAAATTTCTTGCTCATTCTATAGCTAATTTATAGTAAATTTAGGACTTCTCAGGAATATTTCCACTAGACTAGGTTGGGGATAGTGAGAATCTTAGATTTTCATTTGCTTTGGACTTGAAGGTGTTTGGCTTTCTATTTAATGCCTCTTAAAGAGTTAGTAGCTATTAAATAGTTAATAGTTAAATAATTATTCTTACCTTAGATAGGATTACAATAATATTAGCATGTGTAACACCTCAACATTACCATCTAGTGAATGTTTTACCAACGTGGAAAAAATAAAGTCAAATTGATAAATACATATACATATATAGAACCAGATTGAAACAATGTTGTGAGACTTGCAGAATGATTAATATAGGAATCATATATTGTAGATGTATAACATGCTTATCACACCTAAAAAAAGTTTCTAATCAGTGTAATTTCATTATAAAGTGAATGACCTTTATCTTTTGACATTTAGAACAATTTTCAGAAGTATCTCTTCAAACAACTTCTAATTTTACAAGTTTATTTTCTATCTGAAATTATTTGTTGCATATGAAAAATAACTGAGTTTTAAATCTCCACTTACTTTAGATAATATTTGTTAGATGCTTTTTGAATTACAGTTCATGGTATATTTTGCTTCCCTGATACTCTTTAAGGCAGTGATAATTTTCAATTACCATATTTAGCTTATTTTTTTAAAATACCACCATTTTGGGGTGCCTGGATGCCTCAGTCAGTTAAGCATCCAACTGTGGCTTAGATCATGATGCCACAGTTTGTGGGTTTGAGCCCCACATCGGGCCCTGTGCTGAGAGCTCAGAGCCTGGAGCCTGCTTCAGATTGTGTCTCCCTCTCTCTGCCCCTCCCCCACTTGCACTCTGTCTCACTCTCAAAAATAAATCAACATTAAGAAAATTATTTAAAAATACTACCACTTAGTCCTATAGCTTTAAGGTACCCTAATAATAACACCACAAATTGATAGCCTATATAATAATCATGACTGAGTGAGGAAAAAAAGTTTGAATTATATTTCTGTGCTTTACCAAACCTTAGGGGATGGAATATTAAAGAGGAAAAAAAAGTAATCTGATTTCCCACAGTGATTTAGAAGTTTGATGCTTTGTAAATATTAAAGGTTTAGAACTGCAATTCATGCATTTGCCATATAGCAATTTCTCTGTGTGACAGAAACACAATATTTGATGGACTGCTTAAATCACTTCATTCACCACTGAACTGAGACTAAGAAGAAACATCTGTACAGTACAGTGACATGACTCAAACATTTCAAGAATAGAAATGAAAATGAAATGGATGCTTCATCATATCAAAACCAGAAAGTGAATTTATCTGTACAATACAATAAATTATCTTAATTGGTGTTAGTTGAAAATGAGGCCTAAATTTCCCAATAGTATTAAATTACTACTGGTTAATTATGGGAAAGTGCAGAGAAATTTTAACCCCAAGAAACATGATTGCACCTGCAGCTCTGTTTATATAAATTCACACATTTGAAATATCAGCTTAGAGTTCTATCCTCTAGGAAAGAAATGATATAGTGAAATTATTATATGATATGTGAGTATATTAGTCTTTCAAAGCAATTATTTCTTCTGTTTTATTTTTATTTTTAAAATTTTATTATTCAGGTTTTTAAAATTTTATCCTTTATATTCTTATGCTATTACACATACAGGTATCAAAGTACTCTACATAATTAAAAGTTCTAAAACACTAATAGGTTAAGAGTATTGTACAATTACAGTATTTAAGCCAAAAATTAATAACCCCTTTGCAGTTAAAGTAAGTTCTGTTTGTTCTACTTGTTTTGATTTCTTCTTTTTCTGATATTAATTGCCACATTTTATTTATTTTTATTTTATTTAAAAAAATTTTTAAATTTATTTCTGAGAGAGAAACAGACAGAGACAGAGACAGAGTGACCAGGGGAGGGTCAGAGAGAGAGGAAGATACAGAATCTGAAGCAGCCTCCAGGCTCTGAGCTAGCTGTCAGCACAGAGCCTGACACAGGGCTCGAACCCACTAAACATGAGATCATGACCTGAGCTGAAGTCAGACGTTTAACTGACTGAGCCTCCCAGGTGTCCCTAATTGCCACATTTTAAACCTTTCATTTTGAGATAATTTCATATTCAGAGAAAAATTGCAAGACAAATAAAAAAAATTCTTATAAAAACTTCTGAAAATTTTACAAATGTTAGCATTTCAGCACATTTGCTTTATCATTTTCTATATATAAATATTCATGTGCATTATTATTTGAGTAGCTGTTTTAGAGTAGGGTAATACCTTTATTTCCCCAAATCTGTTTGCATTACAAAAATTTTTTTCATATAACCATGCTATAATGATTAAAATCAGGAAATTAACACTGATACATAATTATTATCTAATCATTGAGGCATTCTTCAGATGTAAAAATAGCTCAAATAGTGTTCTTTCTTGCAAAAGTATTTTATTTCTAGTCCAGGATCCAATTCAGTATAACACATTGCATTTAGATGTCATACTTTGAGTTTTCTCAGATTTTCTTAGTCTTTCAGAATCTTGACATCTTTGAAAATTATAGGCCAATTATTTTGTAGAATTACAGGCCAGTTATTTTGTAGAATGACCCTCAATTTGGCTTTGTCTGATGTTTACTAATGATTCGATTCAGGTTATGCAGTTTGGGCAGAAATGTCACAAAACTGATGCTCTGATGTTCTCAGTGCACCATAGCAGGGAGTGATAACGTGGCATTTTTAAATAGCCTACTTTAAAGATGGTTTTACTTTTGCTGCCATTCTTGTAACAGTATCATTCTTCTCAGTGTGAAGAATGTTATTTAGCCATTATGTTTGTTACTTATTGGGAGTTGAAGATTTTTATATTCTTTGATCAAGTGGAGACGATATTTACTGCTTTTCCTTTTGACATTTTTATCCTTTTTTTTTATTATTCCAGATACATATTTGAAATTGATGTTTATTAGCTGTTATTTTCTCCCTCCCTCTCAGCCCTTTCTGATTTATCATTGAACTTGGCAACTTGGCCTGATCAAGTGCTTCTGTTTTGTCTTCCATCACCTCTATATGGGGGAGGGGGGTGAGGAAAAACACACAAAGCTACCACGTAAATTTTACCTTTTAAACCATTCCTCATGTATCTTATAGATATGACTTTCCTTCATAAAGATCGATAACTGAAACAAGCCTTAAATCCCTTATACAGTAGACCAATTGTTGAAAAATAAATTAGGATTCATTAAACTTATGAAAATCGGGACAAATCTCAGGTATGCTGAGGTCTCAAGAATGTGTTTTCCCATGAATTTTGTCTTAAGAAATGTGTTTTTCTCTGAATCTGAAAGGTAAAGTAATGTATCTCATTGAATAATTTGTAGATTGATAGTAGGATATCACACTGATTCTACAGATCAGAGTGAATTTGTTCAAGAAAGTCACTTCTCTTTTATCCTCAACAAATCATGTAGCAACCCTGCTTCATTGTGGCTGGTACTTGAGATTTCCTCTAACAACATTCTGTTAATTAGTTCCTGCCTATGATGTAGCTGCAGGACATGTACATACTGTTGGAGATGATGACAAATTTGTGACTTTTTGGACTTTTGACCTAAGTTATTGATCCATGACTATCTCTGTATTTAGGATAGTTTCTGTTGCTCTTCCATTTTATTTCATCATTTAAATTCCCCAAGGCAAATGAACAGTAATGCATACTTATCATTTTAATTGATTTCCATAAAGGAGTCATTTTAATAAATCCAATATAAAAGACACAATTTCAGCTTGAACATATATATCTCTTGTGTATCATGACATGCTTTTATTTTCTAGGGGAAAATTTGTAACTCACCAATGAGGTGTTGGAAATAAAACAGAATTGCTATTATGATGCATAATCTCTAAAAGTTGCCATACTCTTCCACTCTGTAAACTCAATTCCACTTGATTCTATACTTCCATAGTTGGGAAATCTACCATTCCCCCTTGCTTTTTTTCTATCTTAACCATAAGTGATCTACCATATCAACGTACACTATTGCTAATTGTGTTATGGGCTTGAGTATTATTCCTCTCAAAAATAATCTTACAGTTTAGTGACTCAGTCACTTTCATATGGTTGTTGATTCTGAATGTGTCCCTCCATGTCCCCTCAACCAGCTGGTGTATGTTTCTCCCAATTACTGTGAGGCTTGTGCTTACCTCCGTCATCTTTTTCCTGAAAATTGCTCTTAGCCAAAAAGCATACACCTCAGCAGGGATTCTTCTCCCCTCTCTCCCCTGTTTTGAGGACAGACTTTGGCCAGTGACTAACTGGCATGAGAGTTCAAAGTAACTTGTTGCAAGGAAGCATTGACTTTTTGGCAAAGTTTATGTTCCACAATTTCCACATGGTTTCAGACTGGAACTAATCTCCAGCTGAGATGACATTATTGTTTAAAATGTGTCCTTTGACCTTTATTGCATCACTTTTTCCCCTTCTCCTGAGAGCCTTTCCCTAATAAGCCACTTGAAAAAATCTCCATCTTAGACTCTGTTTCTAGGAAATTTGACCTAAGACAATGCATAACAGTAGTCATTCTAGAAAGTGCTCCTGAAAATGTAATTCTGGATGGCAATGAGGATCTCAACACTGGTTGCAAGTAGAGTATTGACAGGACTTGAAATGCTTGTAGCAGTGTAACTGCTAAGGCCTTGTGTATGGCAGATTGGAATAGGATGTACTAAAATAAAATACGATATACTAGCAATGCAACATCTTAGGTGTCTGAGTGATACGGAAGAGATAGTAGTTATGAGAATAGTAGAATTAGATGGTTGCTGCTAAGTGCCAATGATTAATTTGAGAAAGAGATGACCTCAGCTCTATTAAGGACTTAAAGCAAATTGTGAAAGTCAGAATACCTCTGGGCAGTTTTTAAAGAAACCATCACCTCCTGCAGCTAGAGGATGAATGAGGCTGGATATCAGGCTTAGGGAATAATTGTATCAGTGGTAGAAATTCAAAGACTGAATTTTCAGCCAGAAGCACCCCCAATGTCAACACCATACAAGGAAAGGAGGGAGTCATGAAATATAAAGGTAGATGTGCCAGGATCCTTGAATGCCTCAGTGCCCCTTGTTAAAAGATAATGGAAATCCTTTGCTTAAGATTATGAAGAGGTTTTCACTGATCCAATTTATTGGCGGGCCAATTCTTTCTCTCCTTAGGATATACCTACGTTCTCTCCTTGCCAACAGACCAATAATTATGATCAAGTCTCATGACTTAACAGGAGTGAATATTTTAAAGGTGCGTAATGAAGGATGTGTGTGTATGTGTACTTTAAACTGGATAATGGTTTCTATCAATATCTGAGCACAGTCCTGTGACTTGGGGCTTGACACCTTAGAAAAGGTTTTTATAGCCATTCTGATACACTGTTGGAATGGTCCTTGGAAAAAAGCAATGACCCACATTAAACAAAATAAACCTTTCAGAAGAATGGAGGCAGAGTTGAGGAAGGGAACAGAGTCTTGAAACAGTAGGTATACTAAAATATAAGACCTAAGAATCCACCTGCTGTGTTTGTTCCCAGAGAAGACTGGTATGAAACTTAATTTACAATGGCTACCATGATAGCTTAGTGGAACAAAGTATTGATATCATATGGGAGTTCAGAGGTGGATGTTTTCTATAGAATAATGTTAAAAGTAGGAGTTAACTATTGTAGAACTGGAATCCCAATAATAATTTGGAATGGCATAATTTTCTGAATAGAAGTCAGGTGGCAGTATTTCAATTGTAAACACGAGGTAAACATTATTTCCTCTTTGGGTAAGAAAGCCAAAAGGTTGTGTCCGACCTATAGGATCCTGCATGAATAACATCACCTTATTCCATTGGACCCACTTTATAGCAAAAGAAATGAGATGGTGAGCATATGACCACAGGATCCACTGGTTTTCTCATATACTATGTTATACAGATGCTGCTTTCTGGTATAATTCAGTTAATAGTGTTACTGGGGCTCCAGAATGAAGATGATACCCTGCAAAGGTGATGAGTTGTGTGAGAATACCTATTGAAAGGGATGTACTACATAATTCAATATTTTGGCAATTGAGGTATAAAGGGAAAATAATAGTTGTAAAGACTTTGAATTGGGTGTTTATAGCTGAGTGCTTTTGATACACTGAAGAGAGAAAATGGCTAGCTAAGATCAGTCAGTCACTGATCCCTTCTTTTCATTCTGGACACTGCTTAGATGTCAAATCTCTAGAGACGCCTTTCTTGACCTACAAAACAGCCACAGAGATTCATCTTCAAGAGACCCTGCCATAGGGACCAAAACTAATTGACAATCTCCAGCTTTAACACATTCTATACATTGTGTGTTGATATGAGGGCACACTTGCCCTAGGCTACTTCTAACCAATTACTGTACACAGTGAGTGAACGGGGTAGAACTCAACCACTCTTGCTTGATGCAGGATTCCCTAAATGGGGCACATCAAGCTACTTAGCAGGGATTGGAAGGAATACAAGCATAAATTGTGCAAGAAAGATGATTTTATAATGCATTTGTGACTTTAATTTCTCTATCAGAGAAAAACACAAAGATATATTTTATCTGAAATTTAATTTTTCTTTTGAGCATTATCTGATTCACACAAGTAGGCTATATAATGGTTTATTTGGACAAGTAAGTTAACCTCATGGTATGTACAACATGACATTGGAACAAGAATAGGGGATGAGCTGTACACTTTTCAATGTAAATTCTGAAGAGTATCAAGGACTTCTGTGCATAAAGTGAAAATATCATGGGCAAAGGGTTTGAGAGGCTGTGGGGAAAAAAAAAAAGAATGTCCTTGACTATTTTAGATTCAAACTCAGAAGGACAAGGCATCCTAAGGATCATATTTGTCTAGTATAATTAATCAGAATAGTGGAAGTGACAGGAATTTGAAGTAGGCTTTCTAGAATATTATAATAGTATTTGTATGCCTGCCAAAACAAAAAAGACAAGAAACATTGTTTTCTTTCATGAAAGGTCAAAGCCATAACTTAGCCAAAAATATTTTTCCGGAATGTACTCAATGTACAAGGATTAATAAATATTCTAGAATAAAAAATATAAAAAAAATTTCAAAACTAGATTGAGTGACAGATTAAACCAGCTAAAAAGAGAAATAATAGAAAGATCCAATAATAGAAAGACAGATCCAAGGGATTTATCCATAAGATACCTCAAAAAGTAAAACAAAACAAAACATTAAAGGTTAAGAGACATGGCAAATTGAATAAAAAGGGTTACAGCATGTTTAATCAAAATTCTGGAAGGCAATAATGGAGTGATTAAAATCAGAAAAAAATTCTGTCTTAAGAGGCAATGCCTCATAATTTACAGAATTGTTGAAATCTACCAAATACTCAGATCCAAGAACCTCAAGGACACCTTCACTTAGAAATAAAAAATTCATATTAGGAACACTATGGTAAAGGTACAGGGCAATGTGGTAAGGAGACATTGGGAAAGACAGAACCTAAAGGGAACTACTCTTGGGACAAAAGATAATGTAAGAATGTAAAATGGAAGCCAGAAGAAAGTTTGATATTTCTACAATGTGCTATGAAAAACCAACTTTCCACTCATAATTCGATATCTGGAGTCCTTAACCTTCAAGAATAAATGGAAAATAAAGCTATTTCCACCCAAAACAAAAATTGAAGTTTATCACCAGTAGATTTTACCAGAGAAAATTCTAAGGTATATACTTTAGACAAAGAAAGTAATTCCAGGTAGAAGGGCTGAAGACAAAAAAAAAAAAAAAAAAAATCGGGAGAAAAAACTACAGGAAAATAAGTGAATCATGATATCTAGTCACAGAATATTTACATTTTTATTTATTTTTTAAATTTTGTTTTAAGAGATACTAAAGCATATGAGTGCTGATGGGAAGGATTGAGTAGTGTGGAGACAAACTGATGTAATATGAGCTAAGAGTGTTCAGTGATTATAATTTAGAAAACAGATGGATTGTACATTTAGAAGTAGAAAGCATGTTTTCAGATTTGAAAATAAGATGACCAGGTTATAAATTAATAACTTCCCTTCTCCTTTCCTTCTTTCCCTTCTTTTTTCCCCATTCTTCTCTTTCTTTTCAACCTGTGAGGTAGGGCCAGGAGCTCAAAATAAGAGAAAGAAGGAAGCTGTGGTTTGAGGAGAGTGAAGAAAGTACACAAGAGGAGGAGAGCAAACATTCATTAAAAAAAGAAAGAAAATTGACAATTACTAACTTCTTCTGGTTCTCTCCTCCCTTCTTTGTCTACTGCTGTCTTGGGAATTTCTTACAAATGCTTGGAACTGCTGTTCCTTAAATTACTGACTATTCTAGCTTGTTGTCAGTGGTCTTCTTTCCAAGCAGGTTATCTCTGATGTGAGATCTGTTGTGGCTTTTAGATTCAGATTTCACATTAATATTTTTTCCCTCCTTGAAAGCATTCAGTGGTGGAAACAATTGTCTACAATAAAGCCAATCTCCTTTCCATAACGTGCCCCTTAAATCCATAAGATGTCTTTTTTCTTCTCCTTCTTTTAGTTTTTTCTCTTCCCTAGAAGCTCCAGTTCTTCACATCTCCACTTCTCATTAAAAACTACCTAGTCAAAGGCCTTATTCTTAAGGAAATACATCTCGATGTTTAGAATTTTCCTGTAGAGGCCAGATGTTATGGTGACCAAAACTAATCATTTAGTATCAGTTAATATTTGGTACAAGATTTCTGCTTGGCCAGTTAATAATTTGATCTTGGAAAGGTTTTGAATTTCTTTTAGCCTATGTCATTAGTTAAATGTTAACAAGAGTATTTGCTAGGAATATGATACAGATTGCAATATATAAATTATGTATCTGGCATATGGTTCAAGAAACATTGGCTATTTTTATAAAAGTTACAAAATATATTTATTTCAGTTTGTATTCTTCAATAGGAACATATTTACATATGTGCCTCCTTCCCTATTTTTCCACTTCCCACTGGATTTCTTATTAAAAATATACCTCATTAGTTCCGAGTGGGGCAGGGGGATACAGTACAGCAATTAATATTTTTAAAGTGTATTCCTAGACTCCTACCCCCTCATCTCTGCGTAGGTTAAGATTATAATGTAGATTAAGTTCTCTACTTGTCTCTCTCTCTCTAAAATAAAATGTTGTTGTTGTTGTTGTTCTTTAATAATTCAGTGTTACTATGATCGGAAAGATTAAAAGATATCAGAAACTATTTTCTACTGCGACATGTTCTTAGTCTTTGTTGTCTAAGTATCTTTTTTTAGTCTTTGAATTTATCCCAAGTAGCAAAAATTTCTGTCAACACAACAGTTAATCCGTGGCATGGCACCTGAGTAAAAATGAATAAATTAATAAATAAATCTGCATTATAAAATGTTACTCTGACTTTATACTTTGAAAAACACATTGTCAGTAATGACTACACTCTAAAAGACTTTACTGTGTAAAAGGAAGACAATCATAATTTTTCAAGTGTCAGTTTTATTCTTGTGAAATGATCACTTTCACTGAAAGAAAAACTATTTTATAGAATTCAGAAATACAGTCAACTTTTTTTTGACTCTTGGTGGAAAAGTCCTAACAAGTATTTAGAGCACTTCTTTTAGAAACAGGATTACTTCCTTTAAAGAAATAATTTTCTCCTAGTGTCACTTTTTTAATACAATATTGTGAAGACTTTAGAAACTTGCTTGTATCTTTTTTCGATCACAAGATGAAAATTATTTTTATCAATTGTTTGTGGTAAAATACACATAAAAATTACTATCTTAACTTTTTAAGTGGTAATTCAGTGGTATTATGTATATTTATATTCTGGTTAATCCATCACTACCATCTTTCTGCAGAACTATTTTCATCTTGCAAAACTAAAATTCTGTACTTGTTAAACAATACCTCTCCATCACCTCCGTTCCTCCTCTCTGCTCCTTCCTTCCTTCCTTCCGCCCTCTCCTTCTCCTTTATTCCCCGTCTCTCTCTCCTTTTCTTCCCTGTTCTCCCAAGCCCCAGACTCTGGTAATCACCATTCTACTCTCAATTGTGTTGCTATGAGTTCAGTTTTTCTTCTCTCTCTCCCTAGATTTCACATATAAATGATATTATGCAGGATTTATCTTTTGGTGTCTAGCTTATTGCACTTAGCACAATGTCCTGCAAGTTCAGCCATGTTGTCACAAATAGCAGGAATTCCTTCCTTTTAAAAATTGAATAATATTCAATTGTGTATATCTCACATTTTCTTTATCCATTCATCTGTTAATGAACACTGAGACTGTTTCCATATTTCAGCCATTGTGAGTATGTTGCAATGAACATGGGAGTGTAGATATGTCTTCAAGATCATGATTTTACTCCCTTTTGATAGACTTCCTTTCCCATATTGTTTGATTACTCTATGTTGAACTTTTATGAGAATATAGTTTACTTAGAAACTGTTCTGAACAATGTTATTTCTGTATATATACAAATATATGCATATATACACATATCAGTATATGTTCACATATAAACATATTTTGAAAAACATTAGGTTTATTGAAGTAAGGAATATAAGAATGTATGTGCTAAGTGTGTCTGCAATTATATGCTTGGATCAATGTTAAAATAAAATGTCAAATGTTTCAGGGACACGTATGTGGCTCCATTGCTAGGGATCCCAGTCTTGAGCTAGCTCAGGCCATGATGTTATAGTGTGTGAGATCAAGCCCCATGTTGGGCTCTACACTTGCAGCATGGAGTCTGCTTGGGATTCTCTCTCTCCCTTTCTCTCTTCCCTTTCCCTGCTCACACTCTTTCTCTCTCTCAAAAATAATCTTTTTTTTAAAATGTGAAATATTTCAATAGTTTAGAATCTTGCCCAAACGAATTAGTCATTTTATATTTTGTATTTCTGTACTGAAACCATCAAAACAGCATTATAAGCAGTGATAGATTACTCTTATTTGTTTAAAATAAATGCCATGGTTCAAGGTCTTGCATAAATCATTAGCAGAGATAATTTACCTTCATTTATGTTGGAAGTTATGAACTGTCCTAAGGTGTGTCAAGAAGGCAAATAAAACCCCAGACAAATAATGACATATTATTTCACCTTCCAAAATCAAGAAAATCAGGGGAGCCTGGGTGGCTCAGTAGGTTGAGCATCCGACTTTGGCTCAGGTCATGATCTCATGGTTCATGGGTTCAAGCCTTGTGTTGGGCTCTGTGCTGACAGCTAGCTCAGAGCCTGGAGGCTGTCTTTGGATTCTGTGTCTCCCTCTTTCTCTGACCCTCCCCTGCTCGCTCACTCACTCTCTCTCTCTCTCTCAGAAATAAATAAAAAATCAAGTGACTCAAATGTCACAACAAGACAATGATAAACTTGAAACAAATTTGCAAGGTCTTAAAACATAATTAGCATTGGGGCACCTGGGTGGCTCAGTTGGTTAAGTGTCTGACTCTTGATTTCAGCTCAGGTCATGACCTCACAGTTTGTGAGATCAAGTCACATGTCAGGCCCTTCACTGACAGCCCAGAGCTTGCTTGAGATTCTCTCTCTTTCCCTTTCTCTCTGCCCTCTCCTGCTCACACACATGCTCACTCTCTTTCTCTCTGTCTGTCTCAAAACTAAATTAAAAACACAAAATTAGCATCTGGTAAAAATATATACAATCTTTCTAGATGAGATACCCTAAACGTATTCTTTAAAAATGTTTTAATTTAAAGATAATAAATATGTTTTAGATAGATGTTGGTATTATTTAATTTAAAATTTTGTGAGAAAGAGAAATACTATAAGATTTCAGTCATATGTGGGATCTAAAAACCAAAGCATATAAACAAACAAAAAGCAGAATCAGACATATAAATACAAGGAGTAAACTGATGATTGCCAGAGGGAAGGGGATAAGTGGATGGACAAAATGGGTGAAGGGAAATAGAAGATAACAGACTTCCAGTTACGGAATAAATAAGTCATGGGAATAAAAGTACAGCATAGAGAATATAGTCAATTTATCATAATAATGTTGTATGGTGATGCATGGTAGTCACACTTGTGAGCATAAAGCATAGAAATGTTGAATCACTGTGTTGCACACCTGATAGTGTATGTGTGTGTATGTTTTATTATGTGCATATATAATACACACATAATATACAATTTTTAAGTATACCAAATCAAGTAAATTGTTATGATAGGTTAAAATACAAATTATAATATTAACAAAGGAATTTTTTATGTGTTAAATTGCCACTATCCTGAGACTTAGATTTGATCCCAATAGACTGACTTTAGTGTTTAACCTTAAACTATTTTGCTATGTGGTTTGGTTTAGTATATATCAAATCATGTTCTCAATTGGAAAGAACTCACAAGCAAGGCAATATTAGTTTTAGAAAGTATTTGAAAAAATAATTTGATTATTGGATGCGGCTTTTGTTTATCAAAAGAATTATAAAAATATGTTCTCTGTTCTTTTGACAATTTCAAACCATTTAGATGTAGAGTTATTAGAACAGTGGTGAAAACAAAGATGTTCTACATCCTCATATGGTCACTTTTCTAGAGCTCTGGAGAAGAAAAAGTCAGAAGACTGCATAGTGAAAGTAGGATACACTGACGAACATTGAAGGAAAAGAGTTACCAGGTGATATTAGCAAATGTCTGCCTAAAGATTACACAGTTGAGCCTTTAATTATTAACAAATTGGGCATGAGTCCAAGGAAGATGTTTGTAATAATTCATATCCTGGGCATGAAAGATTTCATCTTAGCTAATAAATAGAACAATTTATATTTTTAGACAAAATGGGAAATGCTGGTAAATTTCTATAATAAACAAAATTTTTGTTTAGCAAGAGAAGAATGTGGTAAAATAGAAATTAGAATAAAAATTTAAACATGCTTTTAAAATACATTTATGTGATTTTTGTACAATCATTACTTAAAATATGACTAGAGGAATTGACACTTTGATTTGTGGCTATGTGAGAGGGAATATACCATTTATGTAGCATTTTTATTAAGAAAGAGCAATTTTTATTTATTGAATGTTAACAAAACATTCAATGTGGTAACTAATGTTCAGAGAGAGATGAAGTTCAAGTCTGCAATAGATAGCTACCATTTATTTTGTTTTATTTTGGTGTTCCCAGATGTTTCTTTCCTTTTGATCATAGTGATTGGTCCAATGTGGTCTAAGCTAACCAAATCTGAGGTATCTCTGGAGGGTTTACAGATTTCAGAGAAGAGCCCTACATTATGAATTTGCTATTTGAAAATAATGCGAAGTTGAACTGCCATTGGCCATGATGCTTGCTACCTGAAATGAGTTTATCTGAGAGACAGAGAGAGTGAGACCAGATGACATTGAATCCTTATATCTACCAATCTGTGTCTAAATTAGATTTACCTTAGATGTTTCAATTATGTGAGAGAATGTTTCTACTTTTGCTTAAGACCTATTGAATTAAAGTTCCCTCACTGCAATTGAAAGAAACATCAATTTATGACTAATACGTGTAGAATAAGCCTGACTAGAAACACTTTCTAGAAAGTATACTTCACAGACTATTGCCTATAATTGTTAGGGGCTATGTATTTTCAGCAGATTAAAAAAAACTATTAAAATGAAGTTATGGATCTGAATTCTGTTTATTTATACTGATATTTCTTCTTGCCTTGACAAGATTCTGGCTAATTTTTCCCTATTATTTAATGCTAAGGTGGTTGTTTCCATGTAGCAGAATCAGTATGAAAATCTGACTTCTACAAAATCAATTTTTTGGCAAAATTTCTTACATTTTTACTGTCTAATCTTTTTACAAAATTGTCATGTAATCATTTTACATTGTCTAATCTTCATGATTTGTGTTGCACTCCTACATGTCCCCTGCTAAAAACCTGGTTCCTATTACTTATTATACCAGGAATAGCATATGCATGGAATTGCTGCTTTCTTACTCACAGTGATTACTTTTTATCGACTTTTTCTGTCTTCTGTTACACTGTAGTTTTGATATAAGTAGTAACTTCAAGATTGACAACAGAGAAAAACAACCACTATCAAACAAATCTGGCTGTGTGATACTTTTTAGAGAAGATAATAAAGTTTTTATAGCTTCATAAAAATTTATCTTCATTCAGAAATTATTCCATATAAAATATCCTGGGGCCACAAATATTCAACAGATGTGACAAAGTTACTATGGTAAATAGATGTTCTCATTAATGATGTCAAAGAACAATTACAGTATGTTTACATACGGGTCTTGGTTTCAACTTAGATGTATGTTGACAGTGTTAGAAAAACTTCACTAAGACAGGGAAACAGAAGATTGTAAAATCATCTAAATACTTTAAGAAAATGGAGCCAAGAAAATAATGAAAGGCAGAGAAAAAAGGTTTCAATGAAAATAAGACAGAACTGAAACTACTTAAGTTACTATGGAGACTGGGACATATGTGGAATTACTCAAGCCCAGAATGAGTGTAAACAAGGTAACAGGGGGGTTGCTCAAAAAGAATCACTTGGGGAACCTTAACTGGCTTATTAAAAATCCTTTGACTGTAGTACTGCAAAAAGGAGAATGGAAATGACAACAAAAAGGATTCTAGTTGAATAAATTAAAAATTGTCATGAGAAATGGCTCACAGTAAGAACTGAAAAATTTTGAGTCTGAATGACTCATAGAATTAATATAAAGATATAGAAATTTAAAAAATAAATCTATCAATGTTTCTTATCATTGTACTTCCATACTGTGCAGTAACTTACTTGTCTATATATTTTTACATCCTTGAAACTACATGGTTATTGAAGAAACTTTATGCATTGCTCTTGCTACCATAGTTAACTTTTCTTCTGTTTGTTTTATAGGAGGTATTTTTATTATTGAATTCACTATCTTTTCATTTTTTCCTACCACCCTTTTTTTTAAACAAATTATCAAAGTATAGTTGACATGCAATGTTATGTTTCAAATGTCCAACATACAAATTTGGCAATTCTGTACATTAGTCATGTTTACCCCAGTAAGTATGGTTACCATCTATCACGATGTAACACTTACAATATTCTTACCTATATTCCCTATGCTGGATTTTTCATTTCTGTGACTTAGAAAATTTATTTTATAACTGGCATTTATATCTTAATCTCCTTCAACTGTTTCACTCATCCATCTATTCACCTCCTCTGTGACAACCACCAGTTCTTTGTGTTGAAGAGTCTATTCGTTTATTGCTTATTTGTTCATTGGTTTTGGTTTTTAGATTCCATGTGTAAGAGATATCATATGGTACTTGTCTCTCCCTGTCTGATTTATTCCACTTACCATAATACACTCTAGGATGATCCATGCTAAGAAAAAGGACAAGGTCTCTTTTTTACGACTAAGTAATATTATATGTTATAATATATATATATAATATAAATACATCTGCATCCATTCATATATTGATAGACATGGATTGCTTTCATATCTTGACTATTGTAAATAATTGTTGCAATAAACATGGGAGTTCATATATCATTTCAAATTAGTGTTTTCATTTTCTCTGGGAAAAACAATGCAGAGGAATTACTGGATCATATGGTATTTCTGTTTTCAATTTTTTTTTGAGAAATCTCCACACTGTTTTTTACAGTGGTTATACCAATTTAATTACTAATAACCATGCACAAGTTTTCTTTTTCTCCACATGCTCACCAACATTTGTTATTTATTTCTTGTCTTTTTACCAAGTTTGGCATATTATATGGACATGGTTTATGATGCCACAAAGCAGTTGCCATAGTAACATCAAAGATCACTAATCACAGATCACCATAAAAAATATAACAATAATAAAGTTTGAAATGTAAGAAATAACAGAATGTGACCCAGAAACACAAAGTGAGCAAATGTTACCAGAAAAATGATCACATCACAGGGTGGCCACAAACATTCAGTCCATCAAAAATGTAATGTCTATGAAGTATTATAAAATTAAGTGCAATAAAATGAGCTATGCCTTTATTATCTGTTTCTTTGTTGAACTGTATTCATCTGTTCTTCTCCCTAATTTACTATACATCTTGATGATCATTACCGTGAACTATTACTCTTTCTCTGCAGATTGTTTATCTCTGTTGCATTTGTGTCTTTTTTTTCTGAGGTTTTTGTCTTATTCTTTCATTTGGGATATACTTCTGGATTTTTACTTTGCCTGTTCCTCTGTTTGTTTCTGGGTATTAGGCAGTTCAGCTACATCTTCTGGTATTAAAGGAGTGGACTTATTTATGTAGGAGATGTCCTGTGAGGTCCAGAAGCAGAATCCCCCTACCAACCACCTGGGCTACGTGTGCTGGGATACCCCTGTGTGCACTGTACCCACTATTATGTTATCACAGATTGGTGAATACCGCGGGTACACTGTCGGACAGTTACCGTCCTGTCAGCTGTGAAACTCAGCTGAGGTGTGGAGTTGTGTAGGACTCTCAGTGGGACAGAACTTCCTGGCATTCGCAGTCCAGAGGGAGCATTCCAAAATGGTTCCTTCCAGCATCAGGATTAGCACAATAGAACAAGATGGCAAAAATGGCTGCTGCCAGTGTCTCAGTCCCTGAGGAGAGTCCCAGCTGTTTCCTGTCTCTCTGGCAGGTACACCAAGATTAGTAAATGAGTCTCCTTCATGTATGGTCTATGCACTTTGGATCTGATGTCTTTGAAATGGTTTCAGGGTCAAGCAAGACTGCAGGAACGCCCTTTAAGAATAGATTTTCCTCAGCATAACACCGTCAAGTTGCATCCATGTTGCTAAACATGGCCAGATTTCATTCTTTCTCATTGCCATGTAGTATTCCATTGGATAGATAAGCCACATCTTCTTGATCCATTCATCAGGTGACGGACACTTAGGCTCTTTCCATGTTTTGGCTATTGTTGAGAGTGCTGCTATGAACATTGGGGTACACATGTCCCTATGCATCAGCATTCCTATATCCCTTGGGTAAATTCCTAGCAGTGCTATTTCTTGTATAGGTGGATTAGGAGGAATTTAACAGAGAACCATGGGGGGGACAAAGGGGAAAAATAGTTGGGGAGAGGGAGGGAGGCAAACCATGAGAGACACTTGAGTGCTGAGAATAAACTGAGGGCTGATGGGGGTGGGGGAGAGGGAAAGGGGCGTGATAGACATGGAGGAAGGCCCTTGTGGGGATGAACACTGGGTGTTATATGGAAACCAACTTGACAATAAACTATTTAAGAAAAAAAATTAAAAAACAACAAACAAAAAAAATAATAGATTTTCCTTTCTCTAAAGTTGCATATGTTTTCCCAGGATGCACTCCCTATTGATTTTTAAAGCCAGATGTTTTTGGTGCTCATCTCTCCTGTGCAGCATCTTAAGGATCTCGGTGACTGATGTGGAGCTCAAATCACTTACCCCTCAGAAAATAGTTCCATACCTTTGAGACTCTATCTAATCACAGAAGGCAGAACTTTGAGTATGTTCCAGATTGTAACTCTTTCTTCTACCTATCTCAGTCCAGTCTCTTGTTATAGAGCTCCATTCATCCAGTTTCTATGACTCCCTCACAAGGAATTATTCTATATGCAGGTGCAGATTTGTTGTACCGATGAGAGTAGGTGAACTCAGACCTTTCGATGCAGCCATCTTGAACCCTTTCCCTCTGTTTTCTATTTTTTGTATCTTCTATCCCTTTGTTGAAATTCTCACATTCTCCTGCATTGCTCTTCTGATCTCCCTAAAAGTCTAAAACTATTATTTTGAACTCTACATTGGGTAAGTCATTTATCTCCATTTCATTGAGATCAGTTTCTGGAGATCTGATTTGTTCTAGTTTCTTCATTTTTTTTCTTGGCTCTCTATTTTTTTGCATTAGAAAAAACAGCCACCTTTCAGTCTTAATAGTCTGGTCTTGTATAGAATATGAATCTCATTAGTCAATTTTGTCTGAGCTTCTTTTTCCCTCTCAACTCCTGTGATTGACAATCAACACTCTTAGTATTTTTTTAAAGATTTTACTGTTGAAGTATGGTTGACACACAGTGTTTTATTAGTTTCTGATGTACAACAAAGTGATTCAACAATTCTATACATTATTCATGCTCACTATGATAAGCATAGTTAGCACCTGTCACCATCATCAAACCAAAGTTCAGCTGCCTGTTGCTTAGAAGGCCAATACTCAAGAGACAAGTTTTGATTGGAAAAAAAAAATTGAGCTTTATTCAGTAGGCTGGCAACATGGGGAGCCCAAAATCTAACTCCAAAGTTTCTCCCTGGCCCAAGGGTTTTTAAAGGAGTTTGGGGTAATCAGTAAAGGGAGTGCTATGGTCTGCAACCTTTCTTGACTACATGCAGATATGACGGTACCAGCTACAGAGGTTATCTCAGTGCAAGGCAATCCAGTTTCTGTTTTGTGAGGTACAGGTATGCTCTGTTCTTTCTGCAAAGGAGAAAAAGATCTATGGATACACCAAGGCAGGTTAGTAAAATCATTTGTGTGACCTAAAAACAAAAAAAGAAGAAAAAATGCTAGGTTAATCAAAAAGCTGAGGCAGCTTCAAACAGACTCGCTGGCCTCTCTGGGCCTGGGAAAGTTTTAATCCTTTACTGCTTATGGCCAGCGGTCTGTCTGCTACAGGTCAAAAGATTTAGGTCAACAAGTAAGGACCTTGTTCAAGTGTCAACTTGAAGCAAGATAATCCTTAAGACCAGTTAGTGTGCTTTAACATCACCATTCAACATTTATTGCCTATATTTCTTATGCTGTATGTTTTAGTCCTATGACATTTATTGATATTTTGATGGGGATTGTATTAAGATTTTAGGTGGATTTTGGTATCATGGCTATTTCAACAATACTAATTATTTCAATCCATAAGCATGGAGTATCTTTCCATTTATTTGTATTGTCTTCAATTTCTTTAATCAGCATCTTATTGTTTTCAGAATCTGGGTCATTCACCACTTTGCTTAAATTTAATCCTAGTTATTCTTTTATGCATATGTAAATAGGATTGTTTTCTTAATTTATCTTGTTGCTGATTTATTAGTATATAGAAATGCAACAGATTTCTGTGTCTTAATATTATATTCTGCAACCATCCTGATTTCATTTGTTCTAGTAGCTTTTTGGTGGAACATTTAAGGTTTTCTATGAAGAAGTATCACATCATCTACACATAAGGAGTTTAACTTCTTCCTAACCAATTTGGAGATCTTCTCTTTATATTTTGATTGCTTTTGCTAGCACTTCCTATACTATGTTAAACAAAAATGGCGAGAGTAGACATGATTGTCTTATTCTTGATCTTGGAGGAAAAGCTTTCAGCTTTTCAGCATTCAGTAGGATGCTAGCTGTGAGTTTGTCATATATGGCTTTTATTATGTTGAGGTATGTTCCCTATAAACCCACTTGGTTGAGAGTTTTTATCATGAAGAGATGTTGAATATTGTCCAAAGGTTTTTTTTTCCAAATCTGCTGAGATGATTATTTGTTTTTTTATCCTTCATTTGGTTAATGTGGTGTATCATGATGATTAATTTGCAGATATTCAACCATTCTTGCACCTCTGTGGGGAATAAGCTTAGGAATTCCCTGAGCTTACACCCATGGGTTAACAAGGCATATAGGAAATAGAAAAGCCTCAGGATGGATGCATCAAAAATGAGGTATACAAGATTAGATATTCAGGATGGAAATGCTCCTCAACTTAGTACAATAACAGAAAGCTGCTTTTACAAGAAGGAAGGAACAAAATAGGTAAACAGGGATATAGACAGCAGCAGGGAGAAGTTGCCCAGAGCAGAGCTAACTAGCAAAAGAAAGCTGCCTTGTTGACCCTGAGGTAGCTTGCTCTGTCTGTCTCATCCCCTAGGCTAGCTAAGATAAACAGACATGGCACCTAATGCCTGCTGTAAACAACCATCTGCCCAGCACCAGAACTTTGTTTTGTATTGACTCAAACCCCTCATACCGCATATCTTCCACTCCCCCTTTCTCTCACAACTATGAGTTAATGTTCACTGTTTCATTGTCTCTTTGTGCACATCCATCACACTTGTAAGCTTCTGATCCTAATAAAAACAGCAAGGACCCTTGCTCAGGACTCTTGTCTCCTCCTGGACATTACCCTCTCTTGCATTTCAATCCTGCATCCACTCTCTTGCTGGACAAGACTGCTCTCCAGACCCAGAGTCTATGACAGACCTCCAGAACAAATCCTACTTGATTTGGTAAATGATCTTTTAATGCTTTATTTCATCCAGTTTGCTGATATTTTGTTGAGGATTTTTTTTTGGTAATGTCTTTGTCTTAGGTACCCAGCTAACATTGGCCCTAAAGAATAAATTTTGAAACTTTTCTTCCTCTGAATTTTTTGGAATAGTTTAAGATAGGTATTAACTCTTTTTAAATATTTTGTAGTTTTAACCTATGAAGCCATCTGGTCCAAAACTTTTTTTTGTTGGGGGTTCTTTTTATTAGTGATTTTATTTTATTAATAGTGATTTATTTATAAAAATAGTGATTTATTAATAGTGATTCAATTTTATTAATAGTAATCAGTCTGTCCAAATTTTCAATTTATTTGTGATTTAGTTTGAAAGATTGTATATTTCTGGAAAATTATGCATTTCTTCCAGGTTTTCTAATTTTTTGGCATATAATTTTTCATTGTCTCATAATCTTTCATATTTCAGTGGTATAAGTTATATATATTTTATTTATGATTTTATTTGACTCCCCACATTTTTTTTTCTTGATGAGACTGGCTAAAGTTTTATCATTTTCTTTTATTTTCAAAGAAGCATCTCCTGAGTTTCATTGATCTTTTTTATTAATTTTTTTTGGTCTCAATTTCTTTATTTCTGCTTTGATCTTTATTATTAGTTTTTTCCCCTACTAACATTAGTCTCTGTCTTCTTCAATTTCTCTTACTGTAATGTTAGATCATTGATTTGAGGTTTTTCTTGTTTCCTGAGGTGGGCCTGTATCAGTAAAACTTTTCTCTTAGAAATGTTTTTGCTGAGTCCCAAAGATTTTGGACCATTTATTTCCATTCTCATTTATCTTCAGGAATATTATTTCCTATAAATAGCATGAAGGTTAAAAGGCAAGTCTTTTAAAATGGGCACAAGATTACCTCTAGTGGACATATACTTGGGCTCAGTACAGAAGAATCAGACAAAAGTACACAAGTTCCAGTCTTTCCTGGGGAAGGATTTGACTGCCTACTTTTCCAGCTACTTTTTGAGGGTACATCTTCTAATCTGTCTGCGTCTGCGTTCTCTGATCTCCCTTTTTGGAATACTAATGGGTTTTGGCACCTTCTTAACTACTGGGAGCCTCTAAGAACAAAAAAGGTTGAGGTTCATGTCCAAGATGGTGACATGGGAAGGCCTGAACCCACCTCCTCCATGAGCACACTGAATCTGTTCCTACATATAGAACAATTCTTCCTGAAGAACTGAGGGCTGACTGAAAAGCTTTGCACAGTAAGGAATAGAAGGACTACATAGAGAATGGCAGGAGAAATGGAAGCATAGTAAAGGTGGAAAACACATCCCTTTCATACTGCAAACTGTCATGGGAAGGGGTAGACCTGAGGAACTAGAACAGATACATCTACCCTGGAGCAGAGAAGAAAAGCTACGATTTAAACGGGGAACTAGAATATAAAAGAACAGGCCCTTGAGCGTCTGCCCAATGACAAGGGAACAGCTGGAACAGTTTCCAGGGTCAGCGGGGCTTGTGAGCAACCTGGTTCACATTCCACCTCCACTTTAATATTGGAGACAGAAGAAAGATCCAGGCATTTTAACCGGCATGCTAAGTGCCCACTCTAGTCCTAGATGCTATTGGGCACAAGAAAAGGGCAGAATTCAAAAGGGCAACTAGAATAAAGAGGAACTAATCCTCTGCTGAATGATGAGAGACTTGCTGGAATGTTCTCCAGAATTGGAGGTGCTGTCATGCATCATTGTTTATGTTCTCCTTCTATCTTGATACTTCAAACAGGAGCAGGTACAAATGCTACAGCTGGTCTGTCACCTTAGTAAGTCCATGGCCTTCACACCACAACTATGCCTGTCATTCTAGTGCACAGGGGAAGGGGAATATATACATTTTAAAAGAAGATAAAGAAACCAGCACTAGAGTATCTGCCAAATGGAGGAGAAGTTGCTGAAACACTCTCAGGGTACAGAGATGCTAGTGAGCACCATGGTTTGTGTTTCCCTTCCAACCTGATAATAGAAAGGTCTGGATGCCATGGATGGCAAGTTGTCCTAATGAGCCCTGGGACTCTCCTTCATTTCTTCATTGTCCCATTGTTTGCTTAGTAGCATGTTTTGTAGCCTCCATGTGTTAGTGTGTTTTCCAGTTTTTTTCTTGCAATTATTTTTAGTCATACCATTGTTGACAGAAAAGATACTTGATATGACTATAATCTTCTTAAATGTATTGAAACTAGATTTGCTAATCCGTTTCACCACCATCCATTGAAATGGGAACTTTAGAACAGTACAACTAATTTGTATCTGGGAATCTGTTATAACTTTATTATTCCAGCCTATTTATCTTTAGAAATATATGTGTTAAGCTAAAGTTAAAATAACCTTGCATTTTCTGAGTATCCATATTGGGGTCAGGTAGTATGTGGTGAAAATCTCATTTATTCCATGTAGTCTTTATAAATCTCAAATACTGATTTTAAAGCATAGTTATGAACTACCCACAGAATTGATAATCTATATAAGGTCTTCAATACAGAACAGTCAAGGTCTTGCCTACTATATGAAGTGAGACATACACAATGATTTAAAATTTTTTCATGGGGCATCTAGGTGGCTTAATTGAGCATCCAACTTTGGCTCAGGTCATGATCTCATGATTCATGGATTCAAGCCCCACATCAGGCTCTGTGCTAACAGCTTGAAGCCTAGAGCCTGTTTTAGATTCTGTGTTTCCCTCTCTCTCTGTCTCTCCTTTGCTTACACTCTCTCTCAAAAATAAACAAACATTTTAAAAAATAAATAAATTTTTCTGAAGTCCAGCTAAATTTGTTTAAATATTCTTTAGTGTGCACTACTCTTTCAGTCTCTTAGCATCTTTTTACATCTCAGAAGGTAGCAAATGCATCCAACATTATATGGAATGATATTAATTGACACCAATAGTCTTGAAATTATTCACTTAAGAGTTACTCTTTTTCCTGAAGGAAGCTTGCAGCTTTGCAACTCACCTTAAGGAATTTCTTAAGGGGGGAGGGAGGGAAGGAAGGAAGGAAGGAAAATAAAGAAGGAAAAAAGAATGCAATCTGCTATGGCAGAGATTACTTTTGCTTTTCAGTATTTGTGCTCTCATCTAGGGCTTTTGTTTGGTATTTAATCTTTTGTATTTTTTTTAAAATTTAAGTTTATTTTTGAGAGAGAGACAGAGAGTGAGGGGGGGCAGGAGCAGAGAAAGAGGGAGAGAGTGAAGCAGGCTCCACACTGTCAGCACAGAGCCCCATGTGGGGCTCAAACTCACAAACCATGAGACTGTGACCTGAGCCAAAATCAATAGCCAGACACTTAACCAACTGAGCCATGCAGGCACCCCTAATCTCTTGTATTTATGTGTCAGAATGTAACTGAGAATCTCCCATTGCAACGTGTGCAGTGATTACATGTACCACCTCTCAACCCTCCTCACATAAATTCCTGAGTGGCCCTCATATTGTTTCTCTACCTGTTGGTTGAATGGGGAGAGGACTTCTAAGATTAAGAAGGCAGAAGAGTGACAAGATAAAGGATCCAGGGTGCTTGAGTGTCGGGAGAAATTGAACTGCCCAGTACATATTAGACAGTAACATAAGAAAAAATAAACCTTTCAATGAGAAGACACTGAAATGTTGGAGTTGTTAGAGTAGTTAATGCACCCTGAGTAAAGCATATCAAAACAACGGCATCCTCAGATTTACATTAGTTTGGAACCAGAGTCATATTCTCAGGAAAAAATATATATTTCATAAATAAATTACTTTTATAATTTTTTAGTTAACTAAAATGATCACTATGTTAACTGCTTATAAATGAAAGGAGATAATATTGTCTTCAATTAATAACAAACTATTGGGAAAGAGGCACTTAAGTTGCAATGTATTTTTTAAAGTTTTATAATAGTGGTATTAATATAATGAAGTAAAACAAGGAAAAACAACAACAAGGGTAAGAAATGACTTCATACAGGAAACTTATTTTAAGCTGGGTCTTGAATAGTGAGTAGGAGTTTACTGGACAGCAAAGGCAGCATGAGATTCATATGCAGTTTTTTAAAATTTTATGGCATTTAAAAAAATCCTTTGTTTTTAGGGAATGTGGCATCTGGAACTGTTTAATCTGCTACTGAAAATATTAGTGAGAAACTGAAAGAAAATGTTAGATGTAAGGAATATATGAATGTCATTATTTTATAATAAGCAATAGCTACCACAGAACCAGATAAAGAAACCATCTGGTGATCCAATAGAACAAGGGTCAGCAAACTGTGAGACATGTGCTAAATTTCACCTGCTCTTTTATTTTGAATACGAAGTTTTATTGGGATACAACAATACTTGCTCATTTGCAACTAGTAAAGCTGAAAATATTTATATCCAAATCTATAGCCAAAATTTGTCAACCACAAATGTAGAGGGATTACTAGAAGACCATTGTATTAAAAGAGCACACATCAACATTAAAGGCCAGTTAAAGGTGGCATGGAATGATCAGAGGCATAAAATAGGAAAGACAAGATCCTGGGAAGTCAGTAGAAAACAAAAGTAGAAATGGTGTTTATTTATCATGGTAGAGATTTGTAGTATGATTTGGTCCAATGACACTAGTATTGAACACCAAAGGTGGAGTTTTAAAAGTATAAATAAGATCAGATCACACTAAGGAATAAATGGGAATTGAATTAAAAAAAATTTTTTTTTTATTTATTTTTAAGACAGAGAGAGAAAGAGCATGAGTGGGGGAAGGGCAGAGAGAGAGGGAGACAGAATCTGAAACAGGCTCCGGGCTCTGAGCTGTCAGCACAGAACCCGATGTGGGGTTAGAACCCACATGTATGATCATGACCTGAGCCAAAGTTGGATGCTTAACCAACTGAGTCACCCAGGTGCCCCTCAAATATTTTTCTTTAATTTTTCAGTGAAAGGGAGAAAAAAGTTGAAAATATATTAACTACTTGAATGATAAAGTAATGGATTCTACTTATTATTTATTTCACTTATTTACTAGGTTGAGGAAAACTAGAGTATGCTGTAAACTTAATAAACCAAAGAAAGAAAAAGATAAAAGAGAGTGCAGATAATTAGAAAAATAAATTTAAGAGAGGAAAGATGGAGGAAACCTGGTATAGGAGATGGGATTAAAAGAAATGCCTCCTCTTTTGTTGCAATGGAACAGAGTTGATAAATATACATAGTATTATTATAGGTGAGTTGAGAATCAGAAGTGGTGCAATGGAGACATGACAACATAAACATGTATTCTCTTTTTCATCTATACTTTAGAAGACAATTCAATTTCATCTATACTTTAGAAGACAAAGTATGGCCTTGAGGAGAGCAATAAACTATTCTGAAGGACAAAATAAAACTTGCATTGAAAAATGAACACCTATAGTCATATCAATGCACATAGAAACAAATTCTCTGTAATTTCATAATGTATTTTTATCTTGATGGGAGCATTAGGTGAAGTTCTGAGAATTTCAATTAACTGAGTTTATGGACTCCATTTATAAGGAAGGCCTGCCACATTCCTTGTTAGAGAATAAAAATGTTGTTGCAATCCACAACAAACGTTATTGGTTATCTGACATTAAAGGTTCCAACACTTAGTTGTGTGGCCATAACAGCTCTATAGTGTTTTAATCTTTTATTTTGGGGAGGAATGATATTAAATACTATATTTTCTTATTTAACATCTCTGTCTTCTTTGATTAAATATTTTCAGATGTGCTTTCTCTCTTTTTCTGGTTATTTATTTTGGTTTTATATTATTGAATTTTAAGTTTATTTACACATTATGTATGCAAACCCTTTATCAGATATATTATTTGCAAATATTTTTCTTTAAAAACCTGTCTTTTAATTCCCTTAACATTGTATTTTATTTTTTAATTTAAAAAAATTTTTAAGGTTTTATTTATTTTTGAGAGAGAGAGAGAGACAGCATGAACAGGGGAGGGCCAGAAAGAGAGGGAGTTACAGAATCCGAAGACAGGCTCCAGGCTCTGAGCTAGCTATCAGCACAGAGTCTGATACGGGGCTGGAACCCACGAACCGTGAGATCATGACCTGAGCTGAAGTCGGACACTTAACCGAATGAGTCACCGAGGCATCCCCTTAACATTGTATTTTTTTATTTTATTTTATTTTATTACTTTATTTTATTTTTAATAATTTTTATTTATTTCTAGGAGAGAGAGAGAGACAGCATGAGCAGGGAAGGGTCAGAGAGAGAGGGAGACACAGACTCTGAAATAGGCTCCAGGCTCTGAGGTGGCAGTCAGCACAGAGCCCAATGTGGGGCTCCAACCCACGAACCGTGAGATCATGACCTAAGTGAAAGTCAGATGCTTAACCGACTAAGCCACCCAGACGCCCCTGTATTTTAAATCTTAGAAGTTTATAACTTTGAGGGGATCAAAGTTTCCTTTTTTTTGTGATATGGACATCTATGTGGATGTCCAGTTTCTACAGCACCATTTAATGAGAATATTATCCCTATTTCCCCTTGATTTTCCTTTTCATCTTTCTTTAAAAGTAAGTGTCCAAATAAATATGTATATTTCTGGACCCTCTATTCTCTTCCATTTATCTATGGCAGTACAACACTGTGGTGATTAATGTAAGTTTGAGTCTGTAAATCTAATTTGTTCTCCATCTTTGTTTTTCTTTTCATAAAATGTTTAAGTATTTAGTTTGCTTGCATTCTTATATACATTTTAGAATCAGCGTCTCAATTTCTTTTGTATAAACAAAAATGTAAAAGACTCTACTCTGAAAACTATAGGACACTTATGAAAGAAAATGGAAAAAATATTCCATACTCATGGATTGGAAAAACAAATATTTTAAAAATATCTATACTATCCAAAGCATTCTACACATTTAATGCAAGCCCTATCAAAATACCACCAGCATTCTTCACAATCCTAAAATTTTTATGGAACCATAAAAGACCCTAAATTCCAAAGCAATCTTAAAAATTAAAACCAAAACTTGAGGCATCACAATTCTGGACTTCAAACTATACTACAATCCTGCAATGATCAAGAGAGTAGTATATTTCTTTTTTTTTTTAATAATTTTTATTTATTTCTAGGAGAGAGAGAGAGACAGCGTGAGCAGGGGAGGGTCAGAGAGAGAGAGGGAGATACAGACTCTGAAAATGGCTCCAGGCTCTGAGCTGGCAGTCAGCACAGAGCCCAACGCGGGGCTCAAACCCATGAACCAGAGATCATGACCTAAGCGAAAGTCGGGCGCTTAACCGACTAAGCCACCCAGGCACCCCGAGAGTAGTATATTTCTGACACAAAAACATACACATAAATCAATGGAACATAATAGAAAATTCAGAAATAGATCCCCAACTACGTGATCAACTAATCTTCAACAAAGCAGAAAAGAATTTCCAATGGAAAAAGACAGTCTGTTAAACAAATGGTGTTGAGAAAACTGGATGGCAACATGCAAAAGAAAGAAATTGGACAACTTTCTTACACTATACACAAAAATAAATTCAAAGTGGATATGAGACCTAAATGTGACACAGGAAACCATCAAAATCCTAGAGGAGAATACAGGGAGCAACCTCTTTGACACTGGTCATAGAAACTTCTTATTAGACACATCTCCAGAAGCAAGGGAAACAAAAGCAAAAATGAGCTGTTGAGATGTCATCAAGATAAAAAGATTCACAGTGAAGGAAACAATCAACAAAATGAAAAGACAACCTTTGGAATGCGAGAAGATATTTGCAGATGACATATCTGATAAAGGGTTAGTATCCAAAAATCTATAAAGAATTTATTAAAGTTGACAGCCCCCCAAAAAAACCCAAATAATCCAGTGAAGAAATGGGGAGAAGACATGAATAGACATTTTTCCAAAGAAAACCTATAGATGGCCAACAGACCCATGAAAAGATGCTCATCACTCATCATCAAGGAAATAAAAATCAAAACCGCAATGAGATACCACCTCACACCTGTCATAATGGCTAAAATTAACAATTCAGGAAACAATAGATGTTGGTGAAAATACAGAGAAAGAAGGATCTCTTTTGCACTCTTAGTAGGAATGCAGACTGGTGCAGCCACTCTGGAAAACACTATGGAGTTTCCTCAAAAAGTTATAAATAGAACTACCCTGTGACCCAGCAACTGCAGTACTAGGTATTCATCAGAAGACACAAAAATGCTGATTTGAAGGGAGACATGCACCCGAATGTTTATAGCAGCATTATCAACAATAGTCAAATTATGGAAAGAGCCCAAATGTCTATTGACAAACTGAAGGATACTGAAATGGAGGTGGGTGGAGGAGGAGCTAAATGGGTGACAGATATTAGGGAAAGCACTTGTGATGAGCACTGGATGTTATATGTAAGTGATGGATTACTAAATTATACTCCTAAAGCCAATAGTACACACTATGTTAACTAACTAGAATTAAATAAAAACATTAAAAAATGAATAAAAAGCAACTGTATTTCTTAGTAAAAGCAACAAATATTAGAAAATAAAAAATTTAAATGCATTTGAATTACCATTCCAATTAAAACACCAAGAAAAAGACTAATAAATATTTGCAGAATATAAAGAAAAATATATGCTACTGAGGAAAATTAAAGATCTTCTTTAAGAAAAAAAGGATGTATCATATTCATGGACTGTGATAGTCCATAAAGCAATATGTCAAGTCCCTCCTAAACTGACCTATAAGTTCACTGCAATCCTACACAATATTTCTGTAGTTCTTTTTATAAACCTTAAAAAAACTAATTCTAAAGCTTATATGGAAATGCACAGGATGAAACATCATCAAGAACAAAGGTTAACAAATAATTTTTTGAAGAGTAGGATAGCAATTATCTTTTTTATGCTTACTTAATATGTGTTTATTTTTATTGAAGTATAATTGACAGAATGTTTCATTAGTTTCAATTGTACAACATAGTGATTTGACAAGTCTATACATTACGCTATGCTCACAAGTGTAAATACGATCTATTGCCATACAACTCTTTTACAATATCATTGACTATATTCCCTATGTTGTACACTTTATCCCCATGACTTACTCATTTCCTAACTGGAAGCCTCTCATTCACTGATTTTGCTCATCCTCTGATATTCCTCCCCTCTGGCAACCATGAGTCCATTCTCTGCATTTATGAGTTTGTTTTTGCATTTATTTGTTGTTTTTGTAAATTCAACATATAAGTAAAATTACATGGTTATTTGTCTTACTCTGACTTATTTCACTTAGCATAATAACATCTAAATCCATCCATGTTGTCAGAAATGGCAAAACCTCATACTTTTTTATGACTGCATAACAGTCGTGTGTGTGTGTGTATGTTTACACATACCTACAAACCACACTTTCTTTACCCATTCATCTATCCATGGACACTTTGCTTGCTTTCATATCTTAGATATTATGAATAATGCTGAAATAAGAATGCAGTAGGTGTGCATATACCTTTTTGAATTAGTGTTTTCATTTTTGGGGGGTAAATACCCAGGAGTAGAATCACTGAATCATATGTCATTTCTATTTTTAAGTTTTTTGGGAAACCTCCATACTGTTTTCCACTGTGGCTGCACCAATTTGTCTTCCCACCAACAATGCACAAGAATGTTTTCTTCATATCATTGTCAGTACTTATTTTTTGATTCTAGCCTCCTTGACAGGTTTAAGGTATATCACATTGTGGTTTTGATTTGCCATTTTATTTTATTTTTAATAAACTTTTAAAATTGATGTAGAGCAAAGAAAAAAGTGTATAAATCATGCATGTAGAGCTCAATACATTTTACTAGGTGAGCATACCTATGTAACCACTCCTCAGATTAATACATGAAGCATGATCAGAACCCCAGATGTCCCCTTTATATCTCCTCCTTGTCACTGCCCACCTCCTTCCAAAGGTAACCACTTCCTTGACATCTTAAAAAATGTCTAGTTTCATTCTCTTGCATGCATCTGTCTAATCTTCCCCTGCCTAATCTTCATTTATTAAAAAAAAAGTCTTTTCCCCATTTTATATTCTTGCCTTCTTTGTAATAGACTAAATGACTCTATATCTATCTATCTATCTGTCTGTCTGTCTATCTGTCTATGTCTGTATCTATGTATATAAGCGTGGGTTTATATCTTGGATATGCTGTCTTGCAGTGTGTCTTGAAATAAGGGATTGTGATACTTACAGTGTGTTCTTCTTTCTCAAGATTGCTTTGACTATTTGAGATCATTTTGGTTCCATACAAATTTTAGTATTATTTGTGCTAGTTCTGTGAAAAATGCCATTGGTATTTTAGTAGGAATTACATTGAATCTGTAGATTGCTTTGAGTAATATGGCCATTTTAACAATATTAATTCTTCCAATTCATGAGCACAACATATTTTCTATTTGTGTCATCTTTGATTTCTTTTATTGATGTTTTACAGTTTTCAGAGTTCATCTCTTTCAGCTTCTTGGTTAAGTGTATTCCCAGTTATTTTATGGTTTTTAGAGCAATTGTAAGTGCAATTTTTTTCCTAAATTTCTCTTTCTGTGACTTTGTTATTAGTATATAGATCTGCAACTGATTTCTGTATATTAGTTTTGAATTCTACAACTATACGGGATTTATGTATTCTAAAAGTTTTTAGGTAAATCATAAGGGTTTTCTATGTACAGTATCATGTCATCTGCAAATAGTGACAACTTTGCTTCTTTACCAATTTGGATGTTTTTTTATGATCTTGTATGCTCTGATAGTACTTCTGGCACTGTGTTGAGTACAAGTGGTGAAAGTGGATATCATTGTTTTGCCCTACTATCAGACAGAAAGATCTTCATTTTTCACCATTGAGAATGATGTTAGCTGTGGGTTTTTCATATGTGGTCTCTCTTATGTCAAGGTATGTTCCCTCCAAACCCATTTTCTTGAGATTTTTTATCAGGAATGGAAGTTGACTTTTGTCAAATTTTTTTCCTGCATCTATTGAGATGATTATACAATTTTTCTTCATTTTATTAATGTGGTGTACCATGTTAATATATTTCTGAATATTTAAGCATCCTTGTATCCCTGGAATAAATTTCACATGATCATGTTAAATTATACTTTTAATGTATCATCTCTCTATATATAGGTATAGTCTTTTCTGATGTAGGTATCGGTATTTTGACTTCTTAGGAGGTATTTGAAAGCCTTTTTTCCTCTTCTATTTTTGAATAGTTTGAGGAGAATAAGTATTAATTCTTTTTCAAATATTTGGTGGAATTCATGTGTGGAAATGTCTGGTTTTGGACTTTAGTTTGTTGGGAGTTTTTTGATCATCAATTCAATTTTGTTACTAGTAATTACTCTGCTCAGATTTTCTACTTTCCTGATTTAGTTTTGAAAGATTGTATGTGTCTAGAAATTTATACATTTTTTTAGTTGTCCAATTTATTGACATAATTTTTCATAGTAGTCTCTTGTAATCCCTTATATTTTTGTCATGTTGGTCGTTCTACTTTCTTGTTCCTCATTTTATTTAGGTTCTCTCTCTCTCTCTCTCTGTCAGTGAGTCTAGTTATGGATTTATCAGTTTTGTTTTTCTTCTCAAACAACCAAATCTTGCTTTTATTGATCTTTTTTTCCTTCTTTTCTTTCTTAGCCTTTATATGCCTTATTTCTGCTCTGATCTTTTTTTCCTTCTAACTTTTCATTTTTTTATTCTTCTTTTTCTAGTTCATTTAGGTACCATATTAAATTGTGTGAGATATTTCTTGTTTCTTGAGGTGGGCCTAAGTCACTATAAGTTTTCCTCTTAGAACTGTTTTTGCTAAGCTGGGGTGTTCAATGGCTCACCATGCAAAGGGCACCCTGGCTAGAGACAAGGTGTGGTGTAAGACAAGAGGTCTTAAAGCACTCCCCACAGGGCACACCCCAGGAGGCCACACGAAGCTGGGTGGATCATGGGCCAGCACGTCCCAGGATTCTATGTGCTGAGGATAAGTATACTGGCAGAACAGCTGAAGCTAAAGTTAGTGCAAGTGGGGGGGCCTAGGATGTTCATCACAAGGGGTAACCTGACTGGGTGGCTAGAGCTGAGGCAGAAATGGGCTGGAAGTTCCTTGGGTGCTCCATGCAGGGGACCCCATGTTTGGGCAGTGGCATATCATCCAGGAGGTTCCAGAGGGCTCTGCTCCTCAGGTGCCGTAGCAAGCCCTCTGAAGCTAAAGTGTGGGCCTGTAGTGTGCTGCAGTGCTTTGTGCTTACATCACTGTGGAGCAAAGGCTGGATATATAATGATCACTAACCAGAGATGTCTGGTGTTTTCTACCTCGTGGCCACCTTGGTATGGGGTCTGTGTGGGTGAGAGGCCGGGGCCTCACTGACCTGGCAGTCTGCTTAGAGGACTTGGGTTGGGCTGTGTTTTCAAGGTGAAAGGGGAGTGTAGCCACCAGCCTGCTAATGGAAGAGCATTTCTACAGCTCCATCATCTTCGGCAGAGTTCTAGGGCTGCCTCTTTTATATGCTAGTTGTTCTTGAAACCATGGCACTTTTTTTTATTCTGTGTCCAGAACTAGTGTGAGCTAGGGACCCAGGGTTCAGTGATCCAGTAAGCCAGTTATAGCATCTGGATCCTGTTTCTGTTTGCACTAGCACAATGAAGGGGATACATAAATCATGGTGCTCATGAGTCCTTCTGACCAAGGGAGGGTTTCAGCAGCTCTCCTAACTTTGGTGCTGTCCTAAGGCTGGATCTGTCATATTCTGAATTATTTTTTTTAGTATTTATTTATTGTTGGGGAGAGGGAGATAGCACAAGTGTGAGAGGGGCAGCGAGCTAGAAGGAGACACAGCATCTGAAGCTGGCTCTGAGCTATCAGCACAGAGCTTTCCACGTGGGGCTCGAACTCAAGAGCTGTGAGATCATGACCTGAGCCAAAGTCAGATGCTTAACCGACTGAGCCACCCAGGCACCCCTGGATCTGTCTTATTCCAATTCTTTTAAACTGTGACTTTTTTCTGTGCCTCAGGGATTCTGACAGTGTTGTGGGTTAGGGGCTTGAGCGCTCTTAGTGGCAGACTGGATATGGCACCCAGACCCATGCTCTCATCTGCACTATCAGAGTGAAGAGAAAGCATAAACCATGGTGCTCATCAGCCTCTTTGACCTAAACAAGAGTTCCAGCAGCTTCCCTGTCATTTGGTGGGGTTCTAGGGCTGGGTCTTTTGTATTCTAGTTGCACATTTAAACCACAGCATTTTTCTGTGTCAGGTCACACAAATCTGCTTACAGTCCCTCAGTGCTGTCTCTCCCCACTGTAGTTTGTAGCATCTGAGTGGGGGGATTTCATGTCTCTCTCTTTCTTGCTGTTCTCCATATGGTTTCTCTGTTTTTCTGTGGTGCAGAAGCTGTTCAGTAAGCCATCTTCTTCAGGAGAAATTGCCCTGTAAATAGATATAATTTGGTGTGTCCATGGAGGATGTGAGTTCAGGGTCTTCCTACATTGCCATTTTGAAATGGACCTAGTGTGTCAACAAAAATTTCTGATAGCATTTTGTTTGGGAATGCCTTTACTCTGGAGATCAATTTTGGGGAAAATGACATCTTGAGAACCTTGAATCTTCCAAATAATAATCATAGCATATATTCCCTCCCATTTATTTAGGTTTCTTTAATTTCTTTCAACAGTGTTTTGTGGTAGTCTGTTACAGGTCATTACATTTTTTGTCAGGCTTATTTCTATTTATTTTATTTTTTCTAGTGTTACATAAAATCATTAAATTTCATCTTATGATGGTTAGTATATAGGACAAATTTTTGTGTGTGTATATTAATCATATCTTTCAGTCTTTCTAAAGTCACTCCAGTTGTATTTGTATATTTGTTTGAATTTTATTAAAATATGAACATGTCATCTCTGAATAACACACTAATTTTTTTCTTGCAACACAGATGTTATTTATCTTCTTTTTCTTGCCTCATTGCACTGAGTGGACATTCAGAATAGTGTTCAATGAAGTGTTGAGAGTGGAAATGCTTGTCTTTTTCCTGATATTTTATAGAGACTGTCCCACAACTAAATATGATTTTAACTATGATTTAAATTCACACTATAAGAATGAAAATATTTGCTTCTGTTCATAGTTTTCTAAGAGTTTTTTATATCTTCTTAATGAATTATCCCCCTTTGCATTATACAATATCCACATTAATCTTCCAGTGGCTTAAACTTCTAACACATGGTCATTTTCATTTCTAAAGTTTTGATGTTTTTAAAAGATCTCATGGGTATTAGTTTGCTTCAGCTGCCATAACAAAATACCAGAGGCTGGGTGGCATAAGCAACAGAAATTATTTTCTCACATCTGGAAGTCTAAGATCAAATTGTAGCTGGATTCATTTCTCTAGATGTTTCTCATCTTAACATTAAGACCACCTTCTTGCCATGTCCTTACACCAAATACATTTTATCTCCAAAAAACACAATTTAGTCCATAACACCATGTCTATGCTTAACTTTTTGGAAATATGCAATAGATTTCAAATAACTCTTTTAATATGAGTATCTATTAATTCTATTATCTGTATATACTCTGGGTTAATTTTGTGGTTTTGTTTTCATTTTTTCCATCAATGTGCATTTTATTTCCAGATTCTTTGCTTGTCTGGTAATCTTAGATTGAATGCTAGATATATTAATTTTACCTTATTGATGGATATTTTTATAAATCTATAAATATTTTAAAACTTTGTTCTGAGAAGCAGTTATTTAAAAATAATGTTATCCTCTCAGGTCTTTCTTTTAACAAGTATTGTGAGGTGTGAATGATTCCTTAGTCTAGGAGTAATTATTCCTGAATATCAAAGCAAGAAACTTTGTTTTAAAATGTTTGTTCATTTTTTAAAGACAGAGACACAGCACAAGTAGGGGTGGAACAGAGAGAAAGGGGGACACAGAATCCAAAGTAGGTTTCAGGCTCTGAGCTATCAGCACAGAGCCCTATGCATGGCTCGAGCTCATGAACCATGAGATCATGACCTGAGCCAAAGTTGCTAAACCGACTAAGCCACCCAGGTGCCCCCAGAGCAAGAAACTTTTGGGTACTCAAAGCAATACCCCATGAATCATGAGATTTTAATTCTGGCTAGTGGGAATAGGTAGTTGTGTGAGTACTGGTCACTATTATGCCTAAACTTTTCTAGTTATATCCCCAGGCTTGGATGGTATTTTTACACACATACACTTATTGACACTCAGCTCAACATTTGAAGGGACACTTTTTAGATAACAGATATTTTCTCTCTGTGCATTTCTCTGTCCTCTGAACTATGCCTTGGACTTCCTGGAATATAAATTCATACTTCAAATGTGTTTGCAGTAATATGATGACATTGGCCATAAGAAATATAAGAAAGTGATATTGCTTTTAATTACTTGATATTAAAATATTTTATAAATTTAAACATATCAATGTATCATTGAGTTTTCTAAGTACTAAAGAATTATTTTTAACTAAATTATAGTTATTTTAATATTAATAGGTTATACTAATAACCAACAACAAATATACTTTAGTGAAGCTATCATAGTAATAACTAAAATTGGTATGCGTACACACACATATATATAAATATGAATTATTACCCCTTACATATTATTCTCTGCAGTATAGTTTTATGTAAAATTATCAAAGGACAAAATCAGTCATTCTTCCAAAGGATGATATATTCAATATTTTGAAGATAAATAAATTTTTTTTTAAATTTTTTAATGTTTAAGGAGACAGAGAGAGAGAGACAGCATGAACAGGGGAGGGTCAGAAAGAGAGGGAGATACAGAATCCGAGGCAGGCTCCAGGCTCTGAGCTGTCAGCACAGAGCCCGACACGGGGCTCGAACCCACGAGCCGTGAGCTTATGACCTGAGCTGAAGTCAGATGCTTAATCGACTGAGCCACCCAGGTGCCCCTGAAGATAAATAATTTTCAAAAATGCCTTTAAGCATTATTTTTTAAACTTAACACATTCTGTAATTTCATTCCTTTCAAGGATAACCATCATCTATGCATCAAAGTTGTTGATTCCAATTTTGAGTTTGAACTAGAACTGGTGAGCAAAGGCAAGAGCAAGTGTTTAGGGTCTGCATGGAATCTGTTATAATAATATGTCAGCTGATGATCAAATTGATATATATTTTTTAAAGAGGCATAGGCAGGTGGATATATACATATACTAGTGTGGCTAATATAAAACAGAAACATTAAAAAAGTAAAAGTCTATCTATAAATGCCTGTTTCTGTAAAACTGTAAAATGTTTGAGGCAAGAATTTTAGCATATTTTCCTCCATATTTTAAAAACAAGAAATAAGTTGCAACACATTTTATCTATTAGCACATAAGTAATCCATATTTGTCATGACTCACTAATAAATTAAGTGATATACCAGACACTAATCAATTATGCAATCTTTGACATAAAAACTCAGCTAAATTTAATCTTCATTTGTGAATCACTCTTTTCTATAAGTGAAAAATGCCTCCATCAAGACTCTATCAACAATTGAGAAAGCTAAAAATAAAGCCAGTGTTTTAGAGAATGAATTACAGTAATAGAAATGAAAACGTGAGAAAAAAACAAGCATGCCACATTATGGTAAGAATAAGTATATCATTTTTATTCTTTTTTTTTTTAAGAGAGAGAGAGTGAGTAAGGAAGAGGAAGTGGAGGAGAAAGAGAGAGAATCTCAACAGGCTACATGCCTTCCACAGAGGCCCATGTGGCATTTAATCTCACAACCATGAGATCATGACCTGAGCTGAAGTCAGGAGTCAGATGCTTAACCAACAGAGCCACCTAGGTGCCCCTAAGCATATCTTTCAGACAAGCAAAAACATGTTATATTGCAGGTATTAAACTTTTAGGAACATGGATAATTTTTTCTACTACCATGTTCTTTAAAAATATGTTTCAAGCAAAGAATATATCAGGAACTTAGAATGTCATAAAACCTATTTCATTTTAAGCAAATATCTTTGTCATATCTGTTCATTTTGTCTTACAACAACCTTTGCCACTACATGTTCAATGAAGAGAAAATCAGCCTAGATCTGGTGAATAAATTGTCATGATCACTGATCACCTATTCAACCATTTGGCTCTATTTGACACTTGGGATGTTAAGTGAAGGGACATATGCATAATATCTGAATCATCTCTGAATCTACATTTTGAAAATATATTAAGTAATACTAAAATTTAGTAACTAACAAGTATAAACGTGACAGCTAGATGTCAAGCTCTCTACAATAGAACAAAGCAAACACACTACATTTTCTCTGAATATAAGATTTTATAATGTTACTAAGAATACGATATAGATACAAAACCAGTAAAATAATAGCAATGACAGTTAAAAACTTATACTTTATGGAGTATTTTCTGGATGAGTTAAGACTGCAAATTGACATGAAGAAGGCCATACCCTCTAGACAGAAAAGATTTGTGTCACAGAGTAACAGGATATGTAGTTAAAAAGGTAAGATATTGGAAATTTAAAGTTTGAATTTTATTCAGCAATAATTGGTCATGGTCCAATAAAAATAAGATGGTGATTGAAGGTTTCTGACCAAAAAAGGCAGATAATGTATATCCTTTACAAGAAGTAATTCACAATAGGGGCACTTGAATGGCTCAGCTAGATAAGCAACCAACTCTTGATTTTGGCTCAGATCACAACTGCATTGTTCATGAGATTGAGCCCCCACATCAGGCTCTGCACTAACAGTATGTGCCTGCTTAGGATTCTCTCTCTCCTTCTCTCTGCCTTTTTCCCACCATGTGTGCATGCTCACTCTCTCTGTCTGTCTCTCTCAGTAAGAAATAAACATTTTTAGAAAAAAGTAATTAACAATAAAACATTTTTTAAATGATCTGGTATATTTCATTATATATAATCAAAATATACATTTATGACTGCAAAGTATAAAATATATAATTTGTAATTTCACTAGTATTAACATTTGAATGCTTTGATAGCTTTAAATATGTGATCAAATATATCTTATATGTTATATAAATATTATATATAAAGTATAATTGTAAAGTGTAAATTATGTAAGTGTTATGTTAATCATTATATACTGGATATATATATATATATATATATACATATATATATATATATACACACTGGAAATATATATGCACATATAAGTACATATGCTAATATTTTCTGATTAAATAGAATTTCCTTTGCCCAAATCTTTGGAGTATTTCAGTCTGGGTTAAGTTCTACCAGTTTATAGATTACAGTTATTTTCATATGTGAGTTTCATATATTGGACATCATTAATAATTGGTGAACAAGTGAGTGATATTTTGTCAATTAAAACCTTTTATATGAAGAAATTAATAGTAATAATTTAAAAATGCTCAAACAATAAAAAGACTATTTCTTTCTAGGATACCTTCTGGACCCATGAAAATATTATATCTTGTTAAGTGATACTAGCTTGATACTGGGCCAGAAAGAAGAGAAAAAAAAAAAGTATTGAATATGATAGGGACTGAAAGAAATGTAAAGAAATTTAATTATATTTCAAAATAAATAAGTATTAGAGGGAAAGCTATTGCATCAAGAAAATAGAAAGTAAAGATTAAGGTCATTGTATAATTTTGATGAAGATATTTATTATTTTAAATACTTGGAATAAAATAGCAATAACTTTTACTACAGAAAAGTGACATTAAATCATTAAATAGTGTGTCCCAAATTATCTATTTGTGTTATAATGATAATGATATACAAGAAATTAGATATATATATAAGTCTAGTTTGGGCACTCAAGTAAAAAGCCCTGTAAGATTGTGTAGAAATGAGATAGAAAATGCAGAGGGAATAAAATGATAAACACGTGGGTGATAACAAAGAAAGAATGGGGCTGCAGTGGCTATTGATTCCATTCTACTTCATTGTTTATAGCAGGTTTATTCATATATGTGAAAAACTAAACAAGCTATCCTTCAAGAAGTAAACCACAAAATGTGGTGTTCTAAATGTTATTCAGTGATAAAAAAGGAATAAGGTATTGATCTATACAAAACCATGGATGAATCTTAAATATATATTGCTAAGGAAAAGAAGGCCACTTGAAAAGGCTATATATTCTACAATTCCATTGAGATGACATTCTGGAGAAGGCAAAACTAAAGAGACAGTGAAAATGTTGGTGACTACTAAAGATTTAGGGAGAAGTGAGGGTTAAATAATCTCTGGGACTTCTGATACTATAATGGTGGAGGTGTGACACTGTGCATTGGTTACAAGTTGTAGATTTCTACAGCACAAAGAGTGAATCTCAAAGTAAATAAATAAGGTCTAATCATTTGGGAGCTGAGTAGTCTGAGGATGAAAGGCAGACTTTGACAAAATAATATAACTATGTCACAAATACATGGAATTATTTTACTAAAGAGGGTAAAGGAAAACAGTGATAATTGAAGTAATTTTAGAAATAAGTGACTACCAGAGGACTCAAGGTAGAATAAACTGTGTATAAAGCATGGTACTCTAGTTGATAAAGTAGCTTCTCATAGAGTTGTAAGTTACCAGTTCTGAAAGAATATATGTGTACTAGGATTGACCAATTGATTAAATATATGGTAGATAGTGATACTCTAGTTACTTTGGAATGGAAGTTTACAAATAAGCAAGAGTAAAAGATGAGCATGATTTATTTAGTAATGGATTAGAAGGGGAGACATCAATATGAACTAATACTTAATATGGATGGTTTACAAAGATTAATATTTAAAGATAGATATACACACATTTTTATGTAAATACACACGCAGTTGTTAGTACACCCGCATATTTGTTCTGCTAGCTGAGAGGATCTCAAGGCAACAATCTATTAGCAGCGAGCACACACAAGACCCAGATCTTAGTTTCTAATGCCTTTCTCCAATAAAAGTAACCAGAGTTTCTTGGAGAAATGGCTGATTCTAGAGATGGGGCAGGGAATGTATAACATGAGCCAGGAGAATCTTGTAGAGTCAGAACAAAAGAATATGCTAACAAAAATGATGGGAGTATGTGAAAGAGAGAAAGGAGTCAACCAAAAGAGCTACCAATGGTGAAAATTTGATCAATTTAAGCAATAAAGTGAATAATGTAGTAATGGATTATAATCCAAATCATAGATTAACTGAGTCAATGCTGACATAAATCAATAAAAAGAGGAAAGAAAAGGAAGGAAAGAAAGAAAAAGAAAGGAAGGAAGGAAGGATAGAAATGAAAAGAAAGGAAAGAAAGAAAGGGAAAGAAAGAATGAATGAATTGACATATTCCTCATTCAGAATTCCAAGTATTTTACATAGATATCCCCACCTCATAGTGGCAGAATGTAACATTTCTTTTTTTTTTAAATATTTTATTTATTTCAGAGAGAGAGAAACAGCTTGAGCAGGGGAGGGTCAGAAAGAGAGGGAGACACAGAATCCAAAGCAGGCTCCAGGCTCTGAGTTAACTGTCAGCACAGAGCCTGACACGGGGCTCGAACGCACGAACTGTGTGATCATGACCTGAGCTGAAGTCGGACGTCCAACCGACTGAGCCAACCAGGTGCTTTACTTCTTAACCATGGGCTGTGTATAATAACTTCTCTCCAAAGAGTATAATATGGAAAGAGAAAGAAAAAAAAAAGTAACTTTATAGTGAAGAAACATGACAAACCACCTCATTCAGATGATCAAGTTTTATGAAGGCAGTGATAATTCATTCTGATAATATGTACTTTTAATATGATGTAATGAAAATAGCACCTACCTCTTCAGTCCTCTTTTCAAAAGCCCATGACACCAACTTAGTAATGAGAAAAACTTTAGATATATCCTTCTAAAGGAGCATTCGGTAAGGTACCTGAGATATACTCTTCATAACTATCATGGCTATCAGAAACAAAAAAGCCTAAGAAACTGTAAAAGCCCAGAGGAAATTAAGGAGACATGATGAGCAAATGTAATGAAGTACCATGGTTGGTATCATAATGCTAAAACAGTAGATTTGTAAAAAGGAAGAATAAATAGAATAAAGTATGAACTTTTATTTTTAAAAAGTAGAAGATATAAATGAATCTTTAAAGTGTCTTTATAGCATTAAAACTTATTAAATTAGCTTAAAATGAAGGTTTGTCATATTGTGATTCATATATTTCTCATTTATTATCTTCTCTTGTTTCTAGCTTTTTTGAGATATAATTGACACATAACATTATATAAATATAAGATATACAACCTGATGATTTGATCCATATAATTTCTGTAAAATGATTACACAGACATTAATTGACACCTTTGTTACCTCACATAATTATCATTTTCTAAAAGTAAATGTGATGAAGCTTTAACATCTCTTAGCAACTTCCAAACATATAATACAGTATTACTAACTATAGTCATTGTTCTGTACATCAGACCCCCAGAATTTATTAATCTTATAATTGGAAGTTTACACACTTTCATCAGCATCTCTCTGTTCCCCTACACCAAGCCCTTGGCAATCACTATTCTATTCTGTCTTTATGAAATTGACTTTTTTATATTCTACTCACTGTGACATCATATGGTATTTGTCTTTCTGTCTGATATATTTCACTGAGCATAAGACCCACAAAGTTCATCATGTGGTTTCACATAGCAAGATTTCCTTCTTTTCTATGAATAAATAATCTGCTATATATGTATGCATGTATCACATAGATCGCCCATCTTCTTTATCCATTTTTTCATCAATGGACAGTTAGGTTGTTGTCTGGCTATTGTGAACTATGCTGTGACAAACAGCTATATCATATGGAAGTGCTGGAGGCCGGCTCCAGCAGGTCCAGGCGTCCCTGAAGGACGGACGGTGTTGGCGAGAGAGTGAGAGAACCCTGAGATTCTTTCTGATCACCAGGCAGGGATCTCTGTCCTGTTGGTTTTGGTGTCTTTATTTATAGGTCAAAGTTAACGTGGCATCAGAAAAAGGAATTTTTACAATGGATAGCTCTCTGTGATAAGATATTTTTGGAAAATGTACAGAAACAGGTTTTACAGAAGTGTTCTTGCAGAACTGCCCCAATTATAGTGAGGTTGAGTAACTAAGAAAATAACAGGGTGTTCACATTTTAATAATGCTAAGATTAAGTCATAGGTTTGTAGATTCTCTTATCCATCCTCATCACAGCTGCCAGGGTAAGGGAAGGTGTTTGTGGAATGGAGGCCTTAGGGAAGAGGCTATACATCACCAGTTAACAAAGTTATATGTAGTAACTTATGTTCTGCTCATATCTGTTCCTTTTCTCTATGTTAGGCTCTTTGTCTCCGGGCAAGACTTGATTTTCCAGTTATATTCTTTATGGCACCAGAGAGCCAACCATACCTTTAAAGAGTTTAGCTCATTCCCAATGCATAGAATAGCCTCTTCCAGTGCATTTACCTTTGTGTCTAGTTTTATGATTTCTTGAATAGCTAGGGCATGAGAGACATTTTTAGTTAGCTGATTTGCATGTTGAGCTGTATGAACATCTTGGACTAATCCAATGGTAGAAACAGGATTGTACATGTAAAGGTCAATCTTTTATGAGTAAGGGTCATTAACCTGTTCATAGCTCAAGGGAAAGTATAGAGGGAAACAGGACCTACTGGAGATACGATGTCTGTTCCCATAATGGAAACAAGAAGTTCCCACAATAAATTCCTTCATAAGGTGCAATCATCATAACATGGCTGGAATAAGGGGACAAGTCACTCAAGATATTGATTATCAAGGTACCTTAGGGGTCAGGGCTCAAGCAGAAATAATTGAGTGGGGGTGGATATCAATGGTCATCTGATTGGCAAGAGTCCGTGCAAACTTGCTTTAACCTCACTAGGAGTTTTCTCGACTAGTGGGCTCAGAATGGCTCCCAACATGGAAGCTCAATTTTTAATTTCGTATAGAGTCTCTGTTATATTTTCCAAAGTGGCAGTTCCAGTTTACATTCCCACCAACAGTGCACAATGGTTTTGTTTTTCTATGTACTTGCCAATAGTTGTTTTCTCTTATCTTTTTGATAATAGCCATTCCAGCCCATGTGAGGTGATATCTAGTTGTGATATTAATTTGCATTTCCCTGATAATTAGTGAGATTAACCATCTTTTCATATACCTGCTGACTATTTGTATGTCTCTGGAAAAATGTCTATTCAGGTCTTCTAAACTTTTTTTCTGACTACTTTGATTTTTGCTATTGAGTTTTATGAGTTCCTTTTATATTTTGGATATTAACTCCTTATTTGATACATGCTTTGCAAATATTTTCTACCATTCTGTAGGTTCCTCAGTGCACACCACAAAAAGTGTAGTCACGGTCTGTCACCATGCAGTTTTATCACAACAGTATTGAATATATTCCCTATGCCATACTTTTCATCTCTGTGACATATTTATTTTATAACTAGAAGCTTGTACCGCTTAATCCCCTTCACCTATTTCAGTTATCTGCTCATCTTCTTTACCTCTAGCAACGACCAGTTTATTTTCTATGCTTAAGAGTCTGTTTTTTGTTTCTTTGTTTTGCTTTTTAGACATATTTTCCGCATATAAATGAAATCTTATGAAATTATAATAGCTTTTGTTGTTAGAAGTCTTTTTTGATTTCATACAAATAATACAATTCTTTTTGTTTTCTGAAAAACATTTGGTATTTTGATAAATATTGTGTTGAATCTGTATATGTTTTTGTTGTTATGGGCATTTTAATGATATTCTAATCCCTGAGCACGAAATATCCTTCCATTTGTTTGTGTTGTCTTTGGCTTCTTCATCAACATCTTACAGTTTTCAAAGTATAGGTCTTTGATTTTCTTGGTTAAATTTATTCCTAGGTATTTTATGTCTTTTGGTGCAGCTATAGATGGGATTTTCTTCATTTCTCTTTCTACTACTTCATTATTATTAAAGTTTAGAAACATAACCAATTTCTATATGTTAATTTTTGTATCCTGTAACTTTACTGAATTCTTTTATCAGCGCTGGTAAGTTTTTGATGGGCCTTTGGGGTTTTCTATATAGAGAGCATTATGTCATCTGCAAATAATGACAGTTTTATCTCTTCCTTACCATTTTGAATGCCTTTTATTTATTATTTTTTCTTGCAACTAGGACTTCCAATATTGAATAAAATTGATAAGAGTGGACTACCTTGTCTTGTTCCTGATATTACAGGGAAAACTTTCAGTGTTCACCATTGAGCATGATATTAGCTGTGGGATTTTATACAGTGCCTTTATTATATTGAGTTTTATCTGGGAGCTGCACTGGCCTCGCTCGATGATAGTCACAGCAAGGATATGGTAGTGTTTGCACAGCTCCTGCCATGAGAAATGAAAACTGGTATCTCCTTCTGCTACTACTGGCTCATGTTGGAAATGAGGCTGCTGGTATTGACCAGGCCTCACAATATTCCAGATCAGACTGATATTCCCCACAAAGATTGCTCATAAGGAAAAGCATATCCCTGCCTTTTCCAAAGAGATTTCAGTTGAAAACATTTTGGATAATTGTTAAAAGTATTTTCCAAAGGGCCTTGCAGATCCAAGACTTAACATAATAAAAGGGGCTTGAGTCTGGCCCTGAGACAAAGAGCCTAATTTAGAGTTAAGGGCAAATATCCACCCCCACCCATTTGTTTCTGCTTGGAGCATTTTCTGGCCTTGTATATGCTGATTGTTCCCTGTGAAGGAACCTATTGAGGAACTTCTTCTTATGTGATTAAGAGAGCAGAGGTGTTCCCTGAAAGACAGGTTTTTCTTTATACTTCCACCTTAAACAAACAAGCTGTTGACCCCTGCCCACAGAGAAGTAACTTCATGCTTTTTATGCTGAAAACTTTGTCTGGTATGCTAAAGATGCATTCCTTCCCAATGCCTTCCTTCCCTGTAGGATAGGCATCTAAATCCCAGACCTCAATCACTATTGGAAACGTTATGCAGGAGTCTTCTACATATCTATGATCTGGGAAATTCTTACATATCAAAGAAGTTTGTAATCAGAAATCATTGTCTAAAGCAAATGCCACTTCTATGCCTTCCCCCAAACACTTAATGATAAAATAAAGTTGAGCTCCAGTCAGAGCGGAGATGCCTGCCTGGTGATCAGAAAGAATCTCGGGGCTCTCTCACTCTCTCTCTCCGTCCATCCTTCAGGGACTCCTGGACCTGCTGGAGCCGGCCTCCAACAAGTTTTATTTCCTCTAACCCCACTTTGTTGAAGGTTTTCATCATGAGCAGATGTTGTAATATCTTATACATTATTTCTAACCTGTGAAGATGATCATGTTTTTTATTCTTTCACTTATTGATGTTATGTATCACATTGATTCATATGTGAATATTATAGCAGACTTGCATCCTGGTAATAAATTCCACTGATGTGGTAAATTATTTTTAATGTTTTACTGCATATGCTTTATTAATATTTTGTTGAGAATTTTTGCATCTATGTCCACCAGAGATCCTGGCCTATAGTTTGCCTTTTTTGTAATGTCTTTGTCTGGGCTTAGTCAGGATAATGCTGGCCTCAGAAATGAATTTGGAAATTTTCTTCCTTTTATACTTTTGAAATAGGTTGAGAAGCATAACTATTAACTCTTCCTTAAATTTTCGGTAAATCAGCTCTAAAGTCATCTGGTCTCATTTTTATTGGGAGTTTTTTGATTACTGATTCAATTTCATTAATAGTAAATAGTCTGTTCAAATTTTCTTTTGCTTTCTGATTCAGTTTTGAAAAAAAAATGTTTCAAAAATGTATGTTTATAGGAATTTGTCCATTTCTTCTAGATCATCCAGTTTGTTGGCATATAGCTTCTCATAGCTTTTCTTTTAATTATTTGTATTTCTGTTGTCAGTTATTTTCCTTCTCATTTCAAATTATGTTTACTTGACCTCTTTCTCTTTCTTGATAAGTCTGGTTAAAGGTTTATCAATTTTATTTATCTTTTGAAAGAGCCAGCCCTTGGTTTCATTAATCTTTTCTATTTTTTTCTCTATTTCATTTATTTCCACTTTCACTTTTATTATTTTCTTACTTCCAGTAGCTTCAGATTTTGTTCTCCTTTTTCTAGCTACTTTAGGTTGTTTACTTAAGATTTTTGTTATTGTTGTGTAGTCATTGACCTGTATACAGGTCCTGTATATGCCTGTATTGTAGTCCCCTTTTAGAACTGCCTTTGCTGTCCAAAAGATTCAGGGTCATTGTGTTTTCATTTGTCTCAATGAATTTTTTACTTCCTCTTTGATTTCTTGGCTGACCCATTAATTGCTTAGCAGCATGTTGTTTAGCCACTGCATGTTTGTGTTTTTTTTCCAATTTTTTTCTTGTAACTGAATTCTAGTTTCTTACTCTTGTAGATGGAAAAGATGCTTCATGTGATTCAATCTTCTTAACTTTATTGAGCTTTGATTGAGTGGCCCTACATTTAATCTATTCCAGAGACTGTTTCATGTGACCTTGAAATTAATGTGTATTCTGATGGCTTTAGATGGAATGTTCTATGTTCATCTGTTAGGTCCATCTGGTCTAATGTGTCTTTCAAAGAACATTTCCTTACTGATTTCTGTCTATATGATCTCTCTCGAGGAATCTTAGTGACTCAGACAGTTAAGCATCAGGCTTCGGCTCAGGTCATGGTCTTGTAGTTTGTGTGTTTCAGCCCCACATCAGGCTCCACTGCAGAGCCTGCTTAGGATGCTCTGACCCCTCTCTCTCTGCCCCACCCCTGCTTTTCTCTCTCTCTCTCTCTCAAAAATAAACATTTAAAAAAATAAAAATAAAAAAATTTCCATACTCTAATTGGATTACTGTCAATTTTTTCCTTTATGACTGTTAATATCTTCTTTATGTATTTATGTGTTCCTGGATTGGCTGCATAGATATTTACAGTTGTTATATACTCTTGTTGGAACACTTTATCATTATGTAACACCTATTTATCTCATGTTACAGTGTTTGTTTTATTGCTTGTTTCACCTGGCATAGTATTGCTACCTTTGCTTTGTTTTTTTCACTTCCATATGCATGGTGTATGTTTTTTTTTTTAATCCCTTCACTTTCAGCCTGTATGTATTTTTGTATATAAATGGCTCTGTTGTAAGCAGAGTATAGATGGGTCATTTTATCATCTATAAAGGCACCCTATTTGTTATAATTGGACCATTCATTAACATTGAAAGGCATTATTAATAGATAGATACTTATTGCCTTTTTGTTAATTGTTTTCTGGTTGTGTTTGTATTTCTCTGTTCCTTCATCTCTTGCCATCAAACCCACAGGGAAAAAGAGCTTTTTAAAAGTATTATGCTTGGGTACCTTTCTCTTAATTTTCGGTTTATTGACTACAGGTTTTTGATTACTGATTATCATTGGGTTCATACATAACATGTGAATAGCAGTTTGTATCATGTTGATAACTGCATAAGTTTGAACACATTCTAAAAGCACTACATATTCACTACTCCCTCCATGTTTCATGTAGATGATGTCACATTTTACCTCTTTTTATTTTGTGCATCCTTTGACAAATTTTACACAGTTGGTTTTACTACTTCTGTGTTTTAACTTCCATACTAATTTTATAAGTGATTGATCTACTACCGCTATATGTTTTCCTTCCTTACCTATAAACTCTCTTCATTTTATAATTTTCTTACTTTTAATTATGGCCATTTCTTTCTCCTTTAAGAACTCCCGTTAACATTTCTTGTAGGTCTGGTTTAGTGATGATGCACTCCTTTTACTTTTGTTTCTCTGGGAGATTCAATCTCTCCTTGTAGTCTTAATAATATCCTTGTCAGGTGGGAGCACCTGGGTGGCTCAGCGAGTTTAGTGTCCAACTTCGGCTCAGGTCATGATCTCACAGTTCATGAGTTTGAGCCTCGCATCAGGCTCACTGCTGTCAGCACAAAGCCTGCTTTGGATTCTCTGTCCCCCTCTGTCTCTACCTCCCACCATTCATGCTCTCTCTTTCAAAACTAAATAAACATTTATAGAATACTGCTACTACTAATATCTTTGTCAGATTGAGTATTTTTTGTTGTAGGTTTTTGCTTTCAGCACTTTATATATCCTGTCACTCCTTTCTGGTCTATAAAGTTTAGGCTAAAAATTCAGCTAATATGCTTATGAGGTTTCCTTTGTGTGTAACTGTTTTCTTTTCCTTGGTGCTTTTAAAATTCTCTTTATTATTACTATTTGCCATTTTGAGTATGTGTCTCTGTGTAGACCTCCTTGGATTAATTGTTTCAGAGACTCTCTCTGCTTCCTGGACCTGGATGTTTGTTTCCTTTCCCAGATTTGAAAAATTTTCAGCTACTCGTTCTTCAAATGTTTTCTGCCCTCTTCCATCTCTCTTTTTTCCTTATGGGAGCCTTATAGTGAAAATGTTATTACCCTTGATAATATCACAGAATGCCCTTAACCTTTGCTTATTTTAAAAATTCTGCGTTTCTTTTTGCTGTTTCTGGAATGCTTTTGGCTGTTTTCCATAACTCTGTCTTCCAGATTACTGATTAATTCACCTGTATCCTCTAATCTGCTTTTGATTCCCTTTAGTGTGTTTTTATTTCAGTTATTATATTCTTCAGTTCTGGTGGTTCTTTTCTATAAATGCTATCTGTTGAAGTTCTCACTGAATTCATTTACTCTTAAGTTAGGTAAATATTTTTATGATCATTTCTTTTAGTTCTCCATCAGGTGTGTTGCTTATTTTCATTTCATTTAGCTCTTTTTCTTTGATTTTGACTTTTTCTTTCATTTGGTACATGTTCTTCTGTCTCCTCATTTAATCTGAATTTTTACGTTTGTTTGTATGTATTAGCCATGTTAACTATATCTCCTCGTCTTTAAAGTAGTGACTTTGTGTACAAAGGGTCCTTTGGTTCACTATGGTACAGTCACCACTGGTCATAAGAACCAGACAAGAGAATATTTAGACCTGACATAAAATGTTTTAATCGTTTCTCTCCTGTGTTATGTCACTATTAGAACCATTGAATTCATCCTTTTTCGTTTTCTATTTTTATCCTTCACATTTCAATTTGGTTCATTTTTATTTTTCCCTTGCACTGCTGAAATTTTCTATTTCTTTAGAAATTTTATCCACGTTTTCTACTAGATTTACTATAATATTTATCAAAGTTATTTTTAAAAATTTTTATAATTCCAATATAGTTTATTTCTAAGTCTACTTATATAGGTTATTATTGTTCTTAACCATGGTTTAGCTGTTCCTGCTTTATGATAAGTCTGTGCTATGTGCCAGGCATTTTGTATAGAGAAACAAAAATATTGAAGTAAATAGTATTTGTCCCAAAGAGCATGTTTCTTCTTATGCCACTTGGTAATGTGGGTACATTAGTTTATTTCAAATATATTTTCTATCAGTCCATTTTACCCCTTCAACAATATATTTTGCTGTCCTACACCAAGAGGTTAGAGCATGACTTAGCAAGAAAGGACTGTGGTAATATTTCAGAAGGTCTCTCAGTTCTTTTGCCTTGCATTTTGATAAAATATAGATTATCTTGGAAGAATGTTTTTAATCTCTTTTCCTCCTTCCCATATTTCAGATTCCCTAAAAATATAATAATTGGCAGTCAAGAGAATCATGGCATTTTCAGGTCCACTTTTCATGAACCTACTACACACCAGCCTAGAATTCCTCAGTGATTTCCTCAGTTCTTTCTGCCATGAAACATCATTTTCCCCGACTCCTTTATGCACTCACGAAGGCTCTTGGGAATAAGTGGATTGATGTAAACCAATTTTTTTCTTACCATACTTCTTTAGGATTCTAGTATGTTGACAAGCCTTCACATGGCCAATGCCTATTAATTTAAAAAAAACAACAACAGCTTTCATCTGTCACCTATGATTTTTATTCACAAAGCATTATTTTCCAGAAGAAAAAGAATATTTCAAATTGAGAATTTGGGCACACAGGCAGAATATCACTTACCACCCTGAAAAGAAGCATTACTAGATCAGATCTCCACTAAATAGATCATATGTTCCTGCTCTAGAACATTGGCTTATCTGCTTGTTGCTCTTAATCTTTGAGAGGAATGATGCAAATGCTAATGCAATTTTCTTATAAAGTTGGATACCAAGATATGTAAGCACTGGATCTTGCTCTTTAAAGAGATTTCTTAAAATGTATAATTGCTAGATTCTAATTATCTTGTGATATATTGAGATTAGGTGTGGAGGGTATCACTATTTTATTTTCTTTGAGTTTAGTTTGAACACAGGCTCTCTTTTTGCAGAAAAGGAACTAGTAGTTTTTGTCACGATTTGGAGATTTTAATCCAATGCCTCTGTATCAAGTTTTGTGATTATTTGAATTTTGTCTTTGACCTGTTGATGTCTTACATTTTATATTGGTACATCAATGGTTACATTAATTGATTTTCCAATGTTGGGCCTCTCATACTCTTTCTATAGTCAGGTTAAATCCAAATTGATAATGGTGTAAAATTATTGTTAAATTCAATTTTCTAATATTTTGGTGAGTTTTTTACATCTATGCTCATTGAAAATATATTTTGTAATATTTTATTCTGTCATGATGTTAGAGTAATACTTGCCTTATAGAATTAGTTAAAAAGTGTTCATCCTGCTTCTTCTTTGTGGAAGAAATTGCAGAGAATCAGTATCATTTCTTCCATAAATATTTGGTCGGCTTTACTGTTCAAATAAATTGGCCTGATGTTATTTTTTTGAAAGGTTATGAATAACTTATTCATTTTACTTAATATGTAGTTCATTCTTTTTAATCTAATAATTTTATAGTGGTATCTCATGATTTTAATTTTAATTTTACTAATAGATAATAATAAATATGTTTAAATATGCTTATTTGCCACAGTTAAAAATCTGTCCATTTTTAAAATTGAATCTTGAGAATTCTTAATACATTCTGAACAGAATTTCTTTATCAGCTATAAAATTTGGAAATATTTTAACATTATTATTTTAAGAACAATTTTTTTTTATGTTTTTAAATTTATCTGAGAGAGAGAGCATGAACAAGGGAGAGTCAGAGAGAGAGGGAGATACAGAATCCAAAGACAGGCTCCAGGCTCTGAGCTAGCTGTCAGCACAGAGCCTGGATGCAGAGCTCCAACCCACAAATGGTGAGATCATGACCTGAGCTGAAGTCCGACACTCAACCAACTGAGCCATTTAATGTGCCCCTGAGAACAAAATTTTTAATGAGATCAAGTCCAATGTTTCAATTTGTTATTCATTGATAATTTTTTTTCTAGGTCATTTTTTATTTTATTTTTCCATTTTTAATTTTTATTTATTGTTTATTTTTATTTTTAATATAGTTTACTGTCAAGTTAGTTTTCATATAACACCCAGTACTCATCCCAACAAGTGCCCTCCTCAATGTTCATCAACCATTGATCATATTTTTAATATGTATTCAGTAAGTCTGTTTAAAGTTATGTCACTTTTTTCTAGGTGTAGTATAGTTTCAATTATACATTTAAATCCTTAATACATTTTGTGTTGACTTTGTATATGATTTGAGATATGAATTAAACAATTTTTTGGCATCCAATATTCCTGGAATTTTTTTATACCGAGTATTATTTCTTCACTGAATTTCCTTGGCATCTTTGTTAATTAATAATTGTTGATACAAATGTAAGTGAATTTTTAACTTATTCTTTGGTTCCATTGATATAAAGTGTCTGTCCACAAATACAAAATTATCTTGATTACTGTATTTTTATATTATGTCTTGAATTGAAGTATCACTTGCTCTATAACTTTTTTCTTTACTTTCAATTTTTTTTGGCTATTCTAGTTAATTTTTATTCCCAATTTTAAAGTTAATTATTTAGTTTTAACAACAAAGACATACTGGAATTTTGATGAGGATTGTATTGGATCTATAAACCAACTTCATGTAATGTTGACATCTTAAAATTATTAATTATCCCAATCTATAAACTCCATGTACCTCTCAATTTATTAGGTCTCCTTTAATTTTTGTCTCCATTGTTTTAAATTTTTCATTGCACATGTCCTTCAACATTTTTGTGTTATTGTTGAATACTTCATATTTTAAATTCTGATACCAGGTTTTAATTGAAACTTCAGATTATTTCTTGTACATAAGTATAAATAAAAAGTTTGTATTGATTTGTATCTGCAACTTGGCTAAACTCACTTTTAAGTTCTAGCAGCTCTTTTGAAATTTCTCAGAATTTTTTATTATGATTATGTCAACTGCCAATAATGAGTTTCATTTACTTATTTGAAAATTGGAAAGTTCATTGCACTGGCTAGAATCTTTAGTACACTGTTATATAAATGGCAAGATGAGACATTCTGGTATTATTTTTGTTCTCATGAAAAAAATCATTCAGCAGCGCCTGGGTGGCTCAGTTGATTAAGCGTCCGACTTTGGCTCAGGTCATGACCTCCCAGTTAGTGGGTTTGAACCCCACATCGGGCTCTGTGCTGACAGCTAGCTCAGAGCCTGGAGCCTGTTTCGGATTCTGTGTCTCCCTCTCTCTCTGACCTTCCCCTGCTCATGCTGTCTCTCTCTCTCTCAGAAATAAATAAAAAACATTAAAATTAAAAAAAAATCATTCAGTATTTTACCATTAAGCATACTAGAGCTTTTTTTCATAAATGAGTTTTAAAAATTTGACTCTTTTCCCATTTATTCATGATTTGCTAAGGTTTTTAGAAATCTCAATATATCTTCAATATTGTCAAACGTTTGTTCTGCTTATATTTAGATATTAATAATTTTGTTGAATTTGTTAACAAAGTGGTTTAAATAGATTGATTTTACAATGTTAAAACATTCTTGCATATTTGGGATAAATTCCTTTGGTCTTATATTATCTTTGTTGTTGGATTTTGTTTTATTTTTATTGTTATGTAAATAATCATAAATTTAGCAGCTTAAGACAACATAAGGTTATTATCCCACTGTTTCTGTGAGTCAGGAGTCTAATTACATTTTTTGCTAAGTGTCTCACAAGGCTATAATCTAGGAATCAGTCAGGTTGTATCCCTTTTGGGTAGCTTATGTTCATCTTCCATGTTTACTGGGCTAATGGCAGAATTCAGTTCCTTGTGGTTATAGGACTAAGGTCCTTGCTTCCTTGTTAGATGTCAGCCAAAGTGACCCTCGGCTCCTAGAAGTCTCTGTACTTCTTTGCAATATGGCCTTCCCACAGGTCTTTCCAGAACACATAAACTTACTTCTTCAAAGTTGAAAGGAAAATTAGTCTCTTCAGGAAGAGTAGAGCAGGAGAAAATAATACTAATAGGATCACCTGGGTGGCTCTGTCAGCTAAGCGTCCCACTTCAGCTCAGGTCATAATCTCATGGTTCTTGAGTTTAAGCTCCACATCAGGCTCTGTGCTGATAGCCTGCTTCAGATTCTGTGTCTCCTTCTCTCTGCCTCTCCCCTAATCAACTCTCTCTCTCTCTCTCTCTCAAAAATAAACAAACACTAAAAATTTTTAAAAAAAGTAGAACATAATGTCTCAATTATGCAAGATAAGTTCCAGAGATCTGCTGCACGTTTTGCTTATAGTTAGTAATACTTTATGATACAATTCAACATTTAAGAGGGTATATCTCATGTTTATTATTGTAAGTGTTCTTACCACAACAAAAATCTTTTTTTTAAAGATGTGGGTGCTTTATTAAGCATTTTCACCTGATTAAGGCAGGTCCACCTAGGATAATCTTTTAAATTAACTCAAAATCAGGTGATTTGGAACCTTAATTACATATGCAAAATATATACCTTGTTCAAAGTATCGTTCTGTAGTTTACCTTTAATATAATATCTTAGGTTTTGGTATTAGGGTAATGTTGTCCTTATAGAATACATTAGAATACATCACCTTTAGTTTTTAAAACTGCTTTTGTTATATTTATACATATATATTTTATTAGATAATTGGTAGGCTACTAAAGCCATCTGAACCTAGACTTTTCTTTTAATGAAGGTTTTTAGTTACAATTTCAGCTTCTTTAATTGCTGTAATGCTGTTTATCAATTTATTCCTGAGTTATGTAAGATCATTTTGTTTTTTCAAGAATTTTTTTTCAATTTTTTAAATTCTTTAACATACTGGCATAAAGTTGTCCTAATATTCCTATCATTTTAATAACTGCAGAATTTATAATTATGGTACTTTCTCTTTCCTGATATTGATAATTTGTGTCTTCTCTATGTATTTTCTGGTTTGTCTGGCTAGAAATAGACTAATTTTATTATTTCCTCCTAAGAATAAGCTTTAGGTTTCATTGAATTTTCTCTATTGTTTTTGTTTTCTATTTTATTGATTTTCACTCTGATGTGTTTTAAAATTTTATTTCTTTTACCCATTTTGTATTCAATTTATTCTCTGATCTCTGTTCTTACATTGGAATCTAAGGTCTTTAATTAAATAATTTTTTTGTTGTTGGGGCGCCTGGGTGGCTTAGTTGGTTAAGTGTCTGACTTTCGCTTAGGTCATGATCTCGCGGTTCGTGGGTTCGAGCCCCGCGTCGGGCTCTGTGCTGACTGCCAGTTCGGAGCCTGGAGACTGTTTCAGTCTGTGACTCCCTCTCTCTCTGACCCTCCCCTGCTCACGCTGTCTCCCTCTCTCTCTCCTAGAAATAAATTAAAAAAAACATAAAAAAATTTAAAAAAATAATTTTTTTGTTGTATAAGAGTTGTACAAATTTCCATTCTATTATATTTTTGGCATGTAACAAAAAAAATATACTGTGTTTTAATTTTAATTCAGTTCAAAAGAAATGTAACATTCTTTATGGGTTTTTTTTTCCCTCAGAGGTATTTAGAAATGGGTTATGAAATTTTATGTATTTGGAGGTTTTATAAATATTGTTGTATTATTGATTTCTAATTTAATTTTATTTTACATAGAAAACAGACATTTTATTGTTAGATACTATTCAAACATAGTGATGTTTGTTTTATTCCTAGAGTATGGACTATCTTTATCAATTTCCTATGTCCACTTTAAATAGAATCTGTTTTCTGTTGTAGTTTGAATTGTCCTGTAATACAATTAGGTTATGTTTGTTATTAGGATGGTTCAAATCTTCTGTATCCTTCCTGACTGTTAATTGTTAACTATGAACTGTTAATAACTAATTAATTGTTCTGTAAATTATTAAGGAAGGAGTTTTGAATTAACTCACTATGGCTATGAATTTTTTTAGCTTCTCTTTGCAGTTCTTTCATGCTTCCTTCATGAATTTTAAACCTCTGTCTTTAGGTATATTATCATTTAAGACTGATGTTTTCCTAATGGTTTGACCTCTTGTCGTTATGAAATGAATTTCTTTATCTTGGTAATATTATTTTTTTCTGAAATCTACTTGGTCTGACATTAATAGAGACACACGTTGGCTTCACTTAATGTTAGCATCGTATATTCTTTCTATCCTTTTTCTTAAAATGGATTTTTGTCTTTATATTTCAAGTGTGTTTCTTGTTGACTGCACCTAATACATTGGTTGTTCTATATCTAACTTTGCAACCTCTACTTTTTAATTGGGTACTTATAATATTTTATTTTAATGTTATTATTATAGTTTAAGCACTTAATCTTGCTATTAATTGCTATATGACCCATCTGTTCTTTGTTTTTGTGTCCTTTTCTGCCAATATTGATATTGAGAATTCTCTATGTTTTCATTTTATTTATTATATTCACATTAGCTATAACTCTTTGGTAGTCTAGGAGTTTTATGACTTATAGCATGCATCATTTTTTAAAAAATATTTTTTATTTTTTATTTTTGAGATAGAAAAAACAATTTTATTTTATTTATTATTATTATTTTTTATTTTTTGAGAGGGAAAGACTCAGTTGAGGGGCAGAGAGAGAGAGGGTGAGAGAGAATACCAGACAGGCTCCATGCTCTCAGCACAGAGTCCGATGTGGAGCTCAAACTCATGAACTGTAAGATCATGACCTGAGCCAAAATCAAGATTCAGACACAACCAACTGAGCTACCCAAGTGCCCCAGCATGCATCTTTAATTTTTCACAGTCTACCTTAAAGTAATATTGTAGAACTTTGCATATAAATTGAATTTACCATACATTAGTTCATTTTCCACCCTGGGTATCTTTTGTTCTATTGTTGAACATTTTAATTTTACATTTAATTGCAGATTACATTGTTATTATTTTTGTTTAAACAATATATTATATTTTGAAGGGGTATACAAAATTAGTAAAATACTATATATATTTATTAATTTGGTTTCCATTTCTAGTCATGTGTAGTATGGATCTATAAAAGATCTAGTAAAGATACATATTTCCATCTGTTTTTTTTTTACCTGTGTCTGAAAAATATTCTGTAATTTCTTTTGTAATGTGGTTTGCTAGTGACTAATCCTGAAAAAAATATTTTGCCTTTGTGTTTAAAAGCTATTTTCCCTGAGTATAGAAGAGATAGTAACAGGGTATGTTTTTTCCTTTCAGTTTTCTTTTGTTTTCTTTCAGTTCTTTAAAGATGTTTCACTACTACCTTCTCACATGCATTACTTCTAATAAGAAAATTACTGTCATCTATATTTCTATCTCTCTGTACATAACATTTATTTTTTCCTCTGGTTGCATTAAGCCATTCTATTTACCACTGCTTCATTTAAAAAATTTTATTTATTTACTTTGAGAGAGAGAGAGAGCAAGCTGTGGAGAGACAGAGAGAGAGAATCCCAAGCAGGCTCCACACTGCCAACATGGATTCCAATGCAAGTCAAACTCACCTACTATGAAATCATGACCTGAGCTGAAATCTAGACTGGATGCTTAACCGACAACCACATAGGTGCCTCTATTTACCACTGCATTTGATGTGTTTTATTACAATGCAACTTGGTCTAGTTTTATTCACGTATTTTGTGTTTGTTTGTTTTCAATCTTCTTGAAGCAAGTTATAATTTTCATCAAATTTGTAAAATGTTCATATTTCTTCATATTTTTTCCTGATACTTTATCAATTATATAACCCATTAATTACACATATATTAAGGAATTTGATGTAGACCCAAAATTGACTGATGCTGTGTTTCTTTTTTCCTATTTCCCCTTTGTGTATTGATCATGGTAAATTTCTGTTGCTATATCTTAAAGTTTACTAATCTTATTTCCCACAAAGTCTAAACTATCGTTGCTCTCATCCCATGTATTTTTCCACTCACACATTATATTTCCATATCCAGAAGTACAATTTGGGTAATATTATACCATGTCTTTTCTTATTAGACATATCAAAATTAGGTTTTTTAAAAATTTTAAATCCAGTATAGATAACATACAATTTTACATTAGTTTCAGGTATACAGTATAGTGATTCAACACTATATATCACCCAGTGCTCATCAGGAAAACTGCCCTCCTTAACCCCCATCATCTATTTAACCCATTCCCCCACTCACCTCCCTTCTGGTTACCATAAGTTTCTTCTCTAGTTAAGAGTCTGTCTCTTGGTTTCTCTCTCTCTTTCTCTCTTTCTTCATTTGCTCGTTTTTTAAAAAATTCCACATATGAATGGAATCATATGGTATTTGTCTTTCTTGGACTGACTTATTTAGCTTAGCATTATACTCTCTAGCTCCATCCATGTCATTGAAAATGGCAAGATTTTATTCTTTTATGGCTGAATAATATGCCAGTGTGTGTGTGTGTGTGTGTGTATCCATTTATCAATGGACACTTGGGCTGCTTCCATATTTCAACAGTTCTGAATAATGCTGCTATAAATATAAGGATACATATATCCCTTTGAATTAGTGTTTGTTTTTTATAAATACCCAAGAATATAATTACTGAATCATAGGGTAGTTCTATTTTTACTTTTTGAAGAAGCTCCATATTGTTTTCCACAGTGTGGATGTACCAGCTTGCATTCCCAACAGTACAGGAGGGTTTCTATTTTTCTGCTTTCTTGTCAGCACTTGTTGTTTTATGTGTTGTTGATTTTAGCTATCATGACACGTGTGAGGTGTTGTCTCACTGTATTTCTCTGATGATCAGTGATATTGAACATTTTTTCATGTGTATATTGGCCATTTTTGTATTTTCTTTGGAGAAATATCTGTTCATGTCTTCTGCTCATTTTTAATCATATTTGTTTTGGGGAGAGTTGAGTTTTATAAGTTCTTTATATAATTTGGATATTAACCCTTTATTGGATAAATCATTTGTAAATATCTTCTCCCATTCAGTAGGTTGACTTTTAGTCTTATTGTTTGTTTCCTTTGCTGTGCGGGAGCTTTTTATTTTAATGTAGTCCTAACAGTTTATTTTTGGTTTTATTTCCCTTGCTTCAGAAGGCATATCTAGAAAATGTTTCTATGGCCAATGTAGACACTTCTGCCTGTGCTGTCTTCTAGGATTTTATGGTTTCAGGTCTCATATTTGGGTCATTAATCGGTTTGGATTTTATTTCTGTGTAGAATGTAAGAAAGTGGTCCTGTTTTGTTATTTTGGATGTGGCTGTCCAATTTTCCCAACACCATTTGTTCAAGAGACTATCTTTTTCCTGTTACATATTCTTCCTTTCTATTTTGAAGATTGACCATATAATTATGTGTTTATTTCTGAGTTTTCTATTCTGTTCTATTGATCTATATGTCTATTTCTGTGTCAGTACCGTACTGTTTTGATTAACGCAGGTTTGCGATATAAGCTAAAGTCTGGAATTGTCATAACTTCATCTCTGCTTTTCTTTTGTAAGATTGCTTTGGCTATTCAGAGACTTTTGTTCTTCTCACATTTTAAGATTTTTTTGTTTGAGTTATGTGGAAAATGCTGTTGGTATTTTGATGAGGATTGCACTAAATCTGTAGATTCCTTTAGATAATATAGACATTTTATCAATATTTGTTCTTCCAATCCATGAGCATGAAATGTCTTTCCATTTCAATGTATCATCTTCCATTTCTTTCATCAATGTTTTACTGTTTTTAGAGTACAGGTCTTTCATCTCTTAAGTTAGATTTATTCTTAGGTTTCTTATTATTTTTGGTGCAAATTAAAATGAATCTGCTTTCTTAATTTTTCTTTCTGCTGCTTCATTATTATACAACAGATTTCTGCACATTGAGTTTGCATTTTGCAACTTCAAATTCATTTATCATATCTAGTAATCTTTTGGTGGAGTCTTTTGGGTTTTCTATATGTAGGATCATGTCATCTGCACACAGTGAAAGTTTTCTTTCTTCCTTACCAATTTGGATGCCTTTTATTTCTTTTTGTTGTCTGATTGCTGTGGCTAGGTCTTCCAGTACTATGTTGAATAAACATGGTAAAAGTGTCCAATTTCTTGTTCATGACCTTAGGAGGGAAGCCTTCAGTTTTCCACCATTGAGTATGATGTTTGCTCTGAGTTTTTTATATATGGCATTCATTATGTTGAGGTATGTTTCTTCTAAACCTACTTTGTTGAGGGTTTTATCATGAATGGATGTTTACTTTTGTCAAAAGCTTTTTCTGCATCTATTTAAAGGAGCATATGATTTCTATATTTTCTTCTATTATGGTGGTATATCATGTTGACTGATTTGCAAATATTGAACCACCCTGGTAATCCAGAAATAAATCCCATTTGACTGTGGTGAGTGATCTCTTAAAATGTATTGTTGTATTTGATCTGCTAGTATTTTGTTGAGGATTTTCGCATATAAGTTCATCAGAGATAGTGGCCTGTAGTTTTCTTCTTTTACGTCTTCATCTGGTTTAGTATCAGGATGATACTGGCTTCATAGAATGAATCTGGAAGTTTTTCTTCTTCTGGTTTTTGGAATAGTTTGAGAAGAATAGGTATTTATTCTTTTGAAATATTTAGTAGAATTCACCTGTGAAGCTGATTGGCTCTGGGCTTTTGTTTTTTGGGAGTTTTTGATTATAAATTTAGCCTCCTTATTGGTAATTGGTCTGTTCAAATTTTCTATTTCTTCCTGCTTCAGTTTTCATAGGTTATATGTTTCTAGGAATTTATTAATTTCTTGTAGATTGTCTAATTTTTAGCATAGTTATTTTAATAATATTCTCTTACAATTGTCTGTATTTCTGTAATGTCAGTTGTTATTTCTCCTCTTTCATTTGTGATTTTGTTTGAGTCCTTCCCCCAAACCACCCCCCCCCCCCAGATGAGACTTGTTGGAGCTTTGCCTTTTCAAAGAACCAGTTCCTGGTTTCATTGATCTGTTCCATGTGTTGTTTTGGTATTTGTTTGTTTGTTTTGTTTAATTTTGTTTCTATCTCATTTATTTCTGGTTTCATTTTTATTATTTCATTCCTTCTGCTGGTTTCAGGTTTGTTTGTTGTTTTCTAGCTTTTTTAAGGTATAAAAGTAGGCTGTTGATTTGAGATTTTTTTCTTATTGAGGTAGGTCTATATTGCTATAAACTTCTGTCTTTACAACTGCTTTGCTGCATCTTAAAGGTTTTAATTTTCACTTGTTTCAATGTACTTTTCAATTTCTTCTTTGTTTTCTTAGTTGATCCATTCATTGTTTCATAGCATGTTATTTAACTTCCATTTATTTGTGGTCTTTCCAGATCTTTTCTTGTGGTTGACTTCTAGTTTCATAGCATTATGGTTGGAAAAGATTCCTGATATGATTTCAATCTTTTTAAATTTGTTGAGGTTTGTTTTATAGCCTAATATGTTTCCTATTCTGGAGAATGTTCCTTGTGCACTTGAAAAAAGAAATGTGCATTCTGCTCTTTTAGGATAGAATGTTCTGAATATATCTGTAAATCCATCTGGTCAGTAAGTCATTACAAAAAGCCACTGTTTCTTTGTTGGTTTTCTGTTAAGATAATCTGTCCACTGATGTAAGTAGGCTATTAAAGTCATCTATGAGTGTTACGTTACTATCAATTGCTAATTGTGAGTAAATTAATATATTGATAGTATTTTAACAATTTATGGTTATTAATTATTTTATGTATTTGGGTGCTTAATGTTGGGTGCATAAATACTAACAATTGTTATATCTTGTTGTTTGATTGTCCCTTTTATTTTCATAGAGTGTCCTTCTTTCTCTCTTGTGAAGATATTTGTTTTAAAGTCTATTTTGTCTGATAATAAGCATTGCTACCATGGCTTTCTTTTCATGTCCATTTTCATGACAATTGTTCTCCATTCCCTCACTTTCAGCCTGCAGGTGACTTAAGGTTTTATGTGAGTCTTTATATATATGGGTCTTGTTTTTATTCCCACTCTGTCTCTGTATGTCTTTTGATTGTAGCTTTTAGTCCACTTACATTCAAAGTAATTATTGATAAATATGTATTTATTGTCATTTGTTACTTGTGTTGTTTTGTAGTTTTTCTCTGGTCCTTTTTCTCCTTCATGGTTTACTGGTTTTCTTTAATGCTAAACTTGGATTCCTTTTATTTCTTGAATATCTATTAGTGTTTTTGATTTGTGGCTACCATTTGATTTATGTATAACATCTGTATACAGCAGTCAATATTAAGTTAATGGTTGCTTAATTTTAAACTCATTCTTACTCCTCTCCCCTTGATATTTCAGATATTTGGTATCCTTTTATTTTGTGCTTCTCTTCACTGATTTTTGTAGGTGTACTTCATTTGTTTGCCTTTCTGCTTCCTCTGTTTCTTACTCATACTTATGCTTTTAGTTTTCCACTCACAGAGTTCCCTTTAATATTTCTTATAGACAAATGGTTTAGTGGCCATGAATACTTTTAACTTTTATTTGGGAAACTCTTTATCTCTTCTTCTATTGAGAATAATAGTCTTGCTATTTAGAGTATTCTTGGCTGCAGTTTGTTTTTTTCTTTTGCAGCACTTTGAATAAATCCTGCCACTCCCTTCTGTCCTGCAAAGTTGTGGCTAAAAAATCATCTGATAGCATTATAGAATTTCCTTTGTGTGTAATTCTCTTTTTTTTTTTCTCTTGCAACCATTAAAATTTTTTCTTTATCACCACCATTTTTTTTGCCATTTTAATTACTAGTATACATCTTGTTGGGTTGAATTTGTTAGGAGATCTCCGTGCCACCTGAATCTGGATCTCGGTTTCTCTCCCCAGATTTAGGAACTTTTCAGCTATTATTTCTTCAAATATATGTTCTGTCCTTTTCTCTCTCTTCTCCTTCAGGGATCCCTATAATGCAAATGTTATCACACTTAATATTGTCACTTAGTTCGGTAATTCTATTCTCATTATGCAGTATTTGTTTGTCTCTCACCTATTCAACTTGATTGGTTTCCATTAATGTATCCTCCATTCCTGATACATTCCTCTGCTTCTTTTATCCTATTTATTCCATCTATTGTATTTTTAATTTCATTTATTGTGTTCTTCATTTCTGATAGGTTATTTTTTATCTCTTTGTCAAGGGTCTTCCTGATGTTTTCCACCCTTTTCTAAAGTCCGGGGAGTATCTTTATGGTCATTATTTTAAATGTTCTATCAAGCATATTGCTTACTTCTGTTTCACTTAGATCTCCTGCTGTAATTTTGTCCTGTTCTTTTACTTGGGACACATTTCTCTGTCTCTTAATTTTGTATACCTGTCTGTCTGCTTCTTTGTGTTAAGAAAGTCAACTACATCTTCTGCTTTTGAAAATAGTGGCTCTGTAAAGAAGAGGTTCTGTAGTGCCCTGCTATGCTGTATCTCCTGTTCAGTAGAACATGGCACTTTGGTGGAGTCTCCTATGTGTGTTGTGTATGTCCTGCTAATGTGTCTGAGTCACTTTTTCTTTCAGTCCATATGTCTACACAGACTGTCTTCCTGTTGTGGGCTGTGCTTGCTCTCTGTGATGTTAGTGAGACCCAGGAAGGTTGGTTTGAGGGAGTGTGACTCAAGAGGGCTCATTAGTTGAGCGGTGGTGGTAGCAAAGTTTGCACTGACTACACAAACAATCTAGGTACCTTTGTTTTAGAAAACATTTTCTGATTATATATCTAAATTCTAGCAAAATAGAAATGAAAATCAAGACTGAGGAAGCCCCAGTTTTTGGATATAGACATTAGAACATCATCTGGGCCACTGGGGATTTTATTATTTTCCAATCAGTAAAACCAACCCATAGATTCTATAAATGACTTTCAAGAAAAGCAAATCAGAAGTCTGATTACACAGCACCATGTGTTCAAGCTCTTTACATGTGTTTGAACAGTGGGTATTCCTTCACCCCACATTGGAAAGTCTAAGCTCTGCAGAAAATGCTCGCCTAGGGCTGCAGAGCTGTTTCTTTCTTCTACCTCTCTTCTCCTGACAAGCTGCTGAAACTGGTAATTTATGTGCAAGCCAGCCAGCATCCCAAATATTCAGATAATTTTACATTCCTTTTATTCCATAAATTTAGTGATTTACTTGTCACTTTGACATGTCACAAGGAGTCTTATACTGAAACAGCCTTTTGTCCTCTTCTAGTGTTTTCTATACAGCTACAGTGAGTCTTCAGTGTTGACCAAGTATTTAAGGGGAGTTTTTAGGTTTATTTCAGGGGGTTCCTTTACTACTCTGCTTTCTCCTTTCTGGGATTTCTCTTTTCAGTTTCCAGATATGCTAAGAGCCCTAACTACATCTTAAGATACTTGTAGTCAATGAAGTTGTAGCTCTGTATTTTAGCTTAATAGCCAAAAGAAATATATATGTGCAAATCTCATTCAGTGAGCATGGTTCTTCTTCTTCTTTTTTTTTTTTTTTAAGTTAAATTACCTCAGAGTTTTGTCTGGTTTTGGCCTCCACCTGGGCTTTAAATATTACATATATATATATATATATATATATATGTATATGTATATATGTTTATATATATGTATATGTATATATGTATATATATGTATTTATACATTATATATATGTATATAAATATTACACATATATATATATATGTATGTATTTGAGCTTATAATTGCTGCCAGAGTATTAGTCCTTTACAAGCTACTCTACCATTACCTGAAGTGAATCTTGGCCTGAAATAACACATTCTAAGGAATTTTCATAAATTTGTTTTATAACCTAAAGATATATTGCTATGTGTTGTTTCCAGTGTTTGAACTTATATGTGATTTAGAACTGCTATATAAGTTATTTTTCATATCCAAAAAATAGGCGAGCATAGAGAATGTTATCTTCAGTCATTATTAAAATTATATTTTTCTTAATCAAAACATTCATCTAGTGCGTCGTGATTTTGAAAGGTGAACAGAAAGCAAAATGTAAGGGGTTGTGGCATGTGAAAACTGCTGGAACACAAAAGTGACTACCCTTCTGAATGAAAAGACAGATGTGCTTCAACATCTTTTATTCAATAGATTTATGCATTAAAATAGTTCTATTTCACATCCAAGTGAAGGTTTTCAATTATTTACTTTAATAATGAATGGTCTGGATGCCCAATGTGGATAGGTAAGCAAGAAACATTCCATCATTAATCAGGTAAACTAAAGGGTACATTGTAAGAGAAATTGTGAACCATACATGAGCCTACTACTAGCTGCCATCCTTGGCTGCAGGTAAAGTCTTGCAGTAAAGAACAAGAAATAGGAAAAGAAAATATTTCCTGAAGGTCTGTTCCACAAGCACACTATAAAAATTTGCATACATGTTTGCATCATTGATATGATCTTGAGGTCTAAAATGATAAATTTTAATTTAAAATGGTCCCCTAAAAGTGGTGCTCCTAGTGACTAGTGAAGCATAGAAAGAGAGAGAGAGAGACAGAGAGAGAGAGATATACCAATAATTTACATCAAGTAGCTGATTAGATACCATGAATATGGGAACAGAACTTATATTTCCCAAAATTAACATCCATAATGCAAATAAGTCACAACTTAGATCTTAAGCTATCACCCCTTCAAAAGATACCCTAAACTTTATCATCTGAATTCCCAGATTGGTTGTCAAACAGTTTCCAGAGTTACATACTAATTCCATACTAGCAAGATAACATAATTATCTACAATTAGGAATCACTGATACAGTTCTATAATTCACATCTTTGTATTTCAAACAAAAACCAATTGAGAAGAAATTTCTCACAAATGAAACTGAACTTCAGTAGAGGTTAGTGGTTTTATTGACAGTCCATAATTGACATAATTTAGCAAAAGTAATAGCAGTATGATTTTTATAGACTTTTTGAGATGTTGAAGATCCATATGTACTGTCCAATGTGTCACAATACCACCAACAATAATAACAAAGAAGGGTTCTATTCCTCCAGCAAATATATAGTTTTTAGTTTATAAAGAATAACGACCAGCTTTTTAAGTTTACCTTTTTGTGTTTATATTCCTTGTCATTGTTATTCCGGTTATTCAATTAGGCAAAAGAAATAAACCAAAATGACTTTAAGGAAGATATTATAACATGTTATTTACAGATATTAACTTAAGTGTATAAGTTAGTAAAGGATCCACAGAGTGTTACTAGAATCAGTAAGTATATTTATCAGTTTGCAGATTGCAAGTTCAGTATATTGAAATCAACTTTATAAATTCACACACACACACACACACACACACACACACAAAACTGGAAAACAGTAAACCACTACCGCTTATAATAGCAGAAATATATCTTGGAATGAACCTAATAAAAGTTACACAAGGGGTACCTGGCTGGCTCAGTTGGTTGAGCATCCAACTCTTGATTTAAGCTGAGGTCATGATCCAGAGGTCATGATCCAGAGGTCACATCAGGCTCTATACTGAGCACGGAGCCTGCTTATTTCTCTCTCTCTCTTTCTCTCTTTCTCTGCCCCTTTCTCCCACTTATGATTTCTCTCTGTCTCACTAATAAAAACAATTTTTTAAAGTTATGCAAGTTTTATAGATAGAACACTGGAATATATGGCTGAAAAGCTTAAAGACAAATGTAGATCTATTACATTCATGAATTACAAGATAATATTTTATAATATTCATTTTGCTAAATCCCATAGCTTCAAAAAATAATAATCCATAGCTTCAATGCAATCCATTCAAAACACAAGCAAACATTTTAGAAAAAAAATAGACAAATGATTTCATTAGAAAGCAAAGAATGTGGAAATGCTGTCCTTTACAGAAGATAAGCAAAGTATGAGGATTTGAAATAACTGATGTCTATTCTTGCTATAAAGATAATGCATTCAGGATAGCGCTGCATTGGCACAAGAACACATGGATCAATAGACTATAATAATCCAGAATTAGACCTATATACATATGTTCAATTGAGTTCAATTCATGGCTTCTATGCATTTTTCAAGTCAAATAAATAGGTAAGGAGTTTTTGATTATTTGGCACTAACAACTGGGTATCTTCATGGGAAAAATAAAACATGGCACCTACCTCATCCTATACATTGTAAAAATAATTTGAAATAGATAGACCTAGAAGACAGAATCAGAAATGTTAGAATAAAACAGTAAAGTTTCTTCAAGAATTTGGATTTAATTTTCTTAAATGGTACACAGTAAATACTATTTTTAAAAATGAATTTTACATCATCAAATTAAACATGTTTGTTAGTCAAAAGTCATCATCAAGAAATTTATTACAAGAGTGCCAGAGTAGCTCAGTCAGTTCATATATAACTCTTGATTTCAGCTCGGGTCATGATCTCCCAGTTTGTGGGATCAAGCCCCATGGGAGCCCCATGTTGGGCTCTGCACTGGTAGCCTGAAGACTCCTTGGGATTCTCTCTCTCTCCCTCTCTCTTCCCCTCCCCTGCTCATTCTCTCTCTCTCTCTCTTTCTCTCTCTCTCTCAATATAAATAAACTTCAAAATATACTAATCAGAAAAAAATATTTTAAAAAAGAAATTTATTACACAAATCACAAACTAAAATATTTGTTAATTAATGTATCTGTCAAAGAGCTTACTTAAAATGCTCCTATTAAACACTCTTACAAAAAATATTCCTGTGTATACTCCTACTCAGTAGAAAACAGAAATAATAAAGATTGTCAACATTATGAATAGATATTTCACCAAAAAAGAGATATAGAAATAGCCAACAAAACATGAAAATGTGTTTAATATCATTATTCATGAAGAAAATGCAAACTAAACCCACATAGGAGACCATTTTAAACTCACATAGGAGACCATTTCATCCACACTAGAATAGCTAAAATCAAAAGCACTTTGGTTACCGTATTTTGGTAAGATCGACACAAAGAGAACTCTTGTACATTGCTGTTGGGAGAAAAGCTAGCTATATGGCCACTGTGTGGAAACCTGTTTATAATTAAAGTTAAATATACTTTAGGTTATGACCCTGCAATTACCTTCTAGGTATTTCATCATGTACGTTTTTAAAAGATGTTACAAAAATATTTGCACATATGTATTCATGAGACACTATAATTCAACCCAAATATTCTTGAGAGAATGAAGAAACACATTTGGTAAATCTATGATATGGAATAATATTTAAGGATAAAAGAAATGAGTTATTGATACATTCAACATCATGGATGAGTCAAAACAAAACAAAACAAAAAATAAACACAGCATTTTGAAGAAGAGGAACCCCACACAAACATACTGATAATTTTTCAATTGGGAAAAACTAATAATGATAGCAATCAAAAAATGGTTGACTCTGGGAGAGATAGAATTGACTGAAGGGGAGAATTTTGTACATTTCTACGTGATGAAAATTTTCCTACTTCTAATTTTCGGTAGTGCTTACACAGCTGTATACAATTGTCTGAAGTCATGAAACTAAATATTTCTGTGTAAATATCATTTACAAATTATGGTTCCATACATGAAGCTATCAAATAACCATTTTGGGAAATTAAGTTTATACCAATATGGCGAACTTCTTAAATAAGTAGCCACAAAAAGAGTATCATTATTTATTTTCAGTGCAGTATTTGGGTTGGTAAATCAGACGAGGTTGTACTTAAGAATAACAAAAAGCCTATGTGAATATCCAAAGTTCTGAGTATCTAAAACTCAGCATATTAGGCTTCTTGTTTAGCTTTAATTTTTTTAAACAAAGGACATCTCATAGTAAAAAGTGTCTGAGATTCAGTTTATAAATATTGATTCTCCTCTCTGTTTATTTTGCAAAGCAACATATCCAAAATTTTTATTGAATTTCTTTGATTTTCATGATAGCCCATGACTTCCATTTATTACCTAATAGCTATTGCTTATTAAATACATTATTGCTTTGGACACTACATTAGGCTCTAGGAGAAGAAAGTAGTTGTTAGTTTTGATTATATAACATAGATAAATACTTACTAGCAGGGGTCTTTTGCTCCTACTTCCTATTCTTTTAGCTAAAGTCATCTTCTTTGGTGTATTGTCTCTTCTTTCATCAGGTTCAAAATATTTTTATCACATTTAAGAACCTACTTATATGGTTTCATCTTTAAATGCTCATCAAACAAATATAGTAGCCTATGCATTTTTGGGGGGTGCCTATCACATTTATGTTCTCTGAGCATCTTTCCATTTACCTTTCTATTTCATTCTCTGTACCTGGAGTATTTCTTTCTTTTTCCATCTGTTAAGCTATTTAAGTCTTCCCTCCAGGACTGATCCTACCACAAAATTAAACTGCATTGCCATCTGTTTCTCACAAGTAAACAGTAGCAAGTATGCCTTTGAATAGACTACTAAGGGTCTATACATTATTTTTCTCATTTTACAAGGCCACATAGGGAAAAACTAAAAAACTAAACCATTAATTGTCATATCATTCTTTGGATATCATAAGACTAACTTTATCTTTTATATTTTAAAAAAATGTACACTTCTTTTCCAAAATGTAATTATATTACTAGCTATATTATTCAGGCGATATAAGTTCTGATTTTGTTATAAAGGCATAATCACTTTCAAAGAAAGAAACTATATGATTATTGCTATAACTACTTTAAATTTGAGTCACTGAATGAAACATTTAATTTCCAAGAACATATACATATGCACATAATTTGTAATCTTAATTACTAAATTATATCTTATATAGCAAGGTTTTTATTTGATTAAAATTTATACTATGAGATTAATGAAACTAACCACTTTGGAATTTTGTCACATAAGCATGTGCCTAAATAAGTGTGTGGAACATGTAATATCTTATTTTCCCAAAAGTAAACAAAAAAAATAGCTAATGTGAGAAAACTGGATTCAAAATTGTACTTCAAGTTTATCTAATTGCTATTTTTAAGGGATTAATCATTTCTAAATATACAAAAAAAGCTTCTGAGTAATCTTTTTTTTTTTTTTTGAGAGAAAGCATGTGAGCGGGAGAGGGAGCAGAGGGAGGGACAGTCTTAAGCAGGCTCCACACTTAGCACAGAGCCAGATATGAGGCTCCATCCCACAATCCCATGACCCCGAGATCATGACCTGAGCTGAAATCAAGAGTTCGACTCTCAAATGACTGAGCCACCCAGGCACCCACTGAGTAATCTCTTATATCATGTTTATCAAATGCATAAAAATATAACACCCACAAGAATCTACATATATCTACAACAATCAACATCTAAGTAAAAATGCAGAAAAAGTCAAGATGTAGAAAGCAAGTTCCAAGTTATCATGGGTGACTTGCTCCGCAATTAACAAAGTCTGCTTTCTAATGATGATTTTCTTTTTATCAACCTGAACTACAGCTCAGTTTTTGATATCTGATTTTGATGATGAAGAAAATGTACTTGGTTTTCCAATATTGCATGCAATTAATCCCCATTACCATATTTTGGCCACATAAATGAGGCATTTTGTTATGTGATATTTAGACTATTCTCTGAACTTTCTGGACCCTATAGTATAGTTAGAAAGACTCTAATTTGGGGCGCCTGGGTGGCTTAGTCGGTTAAGCATCCGACTTTCGCTTAGGTCATGATCTCGCGGTTCGTGGGTTCGAGCCCCGTGTCGGGCTCTGTGCTGACTGCCAGCTCAGGGCCTGGAGCCAATTTCAGAGTCTGTATCTCCCTCTCTCTCTGACCCTCCCCTGCTCACGCTGTCTCTCTTTCTCTCTCCTAGAAATAAATAAAAAAAATACTTAAAAAAAAAAAAAAAAAAAGAAAGACTCTAATTCACCAATTTAGGCACTTACCATGAAGTGGGAAATGTGTTAGGCACTAGGAACATAGTCGTAATCATGACTTGATGAATTTTATTTTTGTTTAATATATGTATAATTAAAACATTTATTATAGAAGTAAAAGTATTAAAGATTATAGAAACAAAACATTGAAGGATAAAAAGGCCACTTTAAGGAAAATATATTAATGAATGATGAATAATGGTTATCTTAAGGGTACCTGGCAGAGTCAGTCAGAAAAGCATGTGACTCTTGATCACAGGGTCATGAGTTTGGGTATAGCGATTATGTATTAGTAAGTAAATAAATAAACTAAGGGGGGGGAAATGACTTGGAAGCCTTTAAAAAATGGTTATTTAGGGGCACTTAAGTGGCTCAGTCAGTTAAGACTCTGACTCTTGATTTTGGCACAGGTCATGATCTCACAGGTTTATGAGTTTGAGCCCTGTGTCCAGCTCTGTACTGACAGTGTGGAACCTGTTTGGGATTCTCTGTCTCTCCCTCTCTCCATGTCTCTCAAATAAATAAACTTTAAAAGGATGGTTCTCTTAATATATTAAAAAAAAGTGAGGGATACAGGTAGAAAGGAAAGTATAGAGGAGATATGAAACAGCCTGGAATATTATAGGAATTAGAATTCCTTGTAGTTCTGGAGCTTTACTGATTCTGATTAATTGCTAATTTGGTACCAATTCTCCTCTGGTTTTTTCTCTTTAGATTACTTTCTGGTGTCTCTCTTGGTCCCTCTCATTCTCATATAATTACTTTGATCATGCTTATTTTGTCATAAGATAGTTATTAAGCATGTAAGGATTAATATAGTACTTTATATACTTAGGTAATGAATTTACATAATTTTCACTAAATCATAAAAAAATAAAAAATCAGGCACAGTTCCAATTGGGACAGTCTAATCCCAAGAGGGATTTGGACTGAAGGCCAACTCAGTTCAAACTGGTAAAGTTTCAAAAGGAATAGTAAAAGGAGTCAGACCCGAGACTAGCACAATTTCAGCAGGAACAGTCCAATTTCAAACAGGAATTAGGAACAGTCCAGTCCTGAAAAGGAGCTCGACTGAAGCCAAATGAGTTCTCACAGAGATAAGGAAAGAAAAAAAAAAGCCTTAAATAGATCCTGAATAAAGCCTGGAGGGTTCTGGATACAAGGTGTCGAATTTAAAATCCTGGAGAAAACTTTTCAATCCCCAGCTGACAGGAAAGCAGTGAGCCCCATCAGCTCTGTGGGGGTGCCACACCTGCTTGCCCATGAACCCCAGAGTTGTTGGGGGTCCTGTCTGTATCCCATCATTGCCACCAAGCATCGATAACCTTTAAAAACAAACAAACAAACAAACACATAACTACTAGTTATTTTACCAGGAAAAATGCATTTATTCTGAAATAGAATTACAATCCAGGACAAACAAGCTGCAAGCAAAACTATGGTGGTAGATGAGAGGGGGGGCTGGAGGTCCAGAAGACAAAAGAGAGGTATGCTCTTCTATTGAGAAAAGGGGTGAGTTGGGAAGGCTGTTATAAACTAAAACTCAATTGGAATAAACTAAGGGTTTGAAGTACAGTGGATTCTCATTGGCTAAGCTATTGCCAGGGGATAAAGAAAGGCTTTCTTCCTCTGGGTGGAATAGTAAAGTAGTATCCCCGTGCAAGGTCAAGTCTGTATCTTCCTGGTGCATTTGCAACTGACTATGAGACTTAGGGTACGTAAGCTCCTTCTGCTGAAATCTCCTGACTCCATTTTAGTGAGGTTTTCTGTTATTAATTTTCACATCACTTTGCAAGTAAAGTCCTGACAAAATGAAAATTAGACTGTTTAGAAAACATTCTTACATAGTATCTAACATCTCCTTTTCATAAGCAGGTTTTAATATTATTAAGAGTTGGTGAACATAATATGTGCTTTTTAATGTTGTTTTATCAACTCTTGTCATTACTGTAAAACAGAATGTGAGCCAAAGCTGAAAGCAGCCTTTCTATGATTTAATGTAAAACAGATTTCCTACTACTGCTGACACTGTAATGCAAACTTCTCTGCTTCCACATTGGCTGGGAATGCTGAAAACTCACATAAAATAAAATTTCATGAGGGGAATCAAAACAAAGGATTATGAATTGTTCTTAAAAATGAATGGATGAATTTGAAATGGGTTTTGATCTTCTTAAATGTGATCTTTTTGACAAGCAAAGTCATATTAGCCAGAAAGATTCAATGTTATTATTCATTAACATGCCTATATTGAGTAGTTACTCTGTCAGAATATGGCATAGGCTACAGGGAGAAACTGACTTCAAAATAGACCATTTACTGTACAACATGTAAACACTGATGATAACGGCCATGAAATGAGGAATGGGAGTGTTCAATTCAAATTTTTGTGGCCAGAAAAAAATATCACAGAAGGATAGGCAGATGGGCAAAACCAACAAAACATGTTTTCAAGATGTAAAAACACCTGCGTGAAAATGAAAAAGAAAAAAAAAACCCTGATGTTTTGTTTACAAAACAAATGAATATCTACCTACAAATGGCAGTTTAATTCTGAAAAGTATTTTATTAAAATCTACCATGGATTTTTTAAAAAATGTATTTTTCGAATTCCTCTTTAAAATCTGAGAAAAAAAACCAACAAAAAACTATAGACTGCTGAACTGAACTGGATTTTCTTTAACCAGACCCTCTTTACATAATATGATATCTTGCTCAAATGGTGGCACAAGATGAAAATCAACAGTCCACACGTTTTTCCTATTCTCCAAGTAGGAACCTAAGGCACCCCACCAACCTGACTTAGTTGTCCACAGTATTTTTAGTTGCTTTTGTCTATTTTAATTTGTGTATATATTCCTTTTATCATCCTAAATAATTTTAGCATGCTACTCTGCAATTTTCCTTTAATGTATTATGAAAGTTGGTTTTGTTAAAGAACAAAAATTCAACCAAGTAAGTGTTAAAGATCTAATAGGCTTTATTAAATCATTCATGAATGGGCAGCATGTAAGTAGAGGGGGCTCCCAAGAGGTGTACAAAATGGAAAGTTTTTATAGGTGGGTGTTGCAAAAAAGTTACTAGCAAAAGAAAAAGATAGTTTTAGGCAAGGTGAACAAAAGGGATCCTATCAATCAGATTATCTCACCTTTTAGGGGTGGGTGTTGATGGAGAAGGCCTGCATGGCAGATTCATTGGCACAGTTCAGTAAATTAGATCAGGTATGAAGCCCCAGTTTGGGAAACTGGTCTAAGTCACTGCTCTGAAGTTCCCACAGCTTTTTTGCTTTTTCTTGTCACATCCAGAAGCCATTTCATTTTTTTAAATTAGCCTTTGATATTCACAGGTTTTATCTTCTGGCTCACATTGTGTTGGCTATTTTATTCATTCTTTAGATGTTCCAGTCTTAAGGAGATCCTTTCCTTGGTGTTTAGTGGCTGTAAGCTCATTTAAAGTTTTGAGGAATATTACACACCAAAGAGATTATTAGGATTGCTAAATGTAGGGTAATTCCCAATATTTGGAGTGTACTTTTAGAGCCATGGTTCCTAAGACTCAAACCAACCAAAATCAAATAAATCAAAGAGAGGCCTTGTGAAGTAGTCACCTTTTTACATCAAGTGGCTTGTTCTTATATAATTGAGTTTTAGTTTCACCGTGAGTGTTAATCCTATCACAGCAGGTATGGTAGGACACAGGACAGATGCCTCCTTGCTTAGCTAAAAGATAAGTAAGAGCTATTCCATTATGAAGGAGAACTTTGGTTAGGGGCTCCTGGGTGGCTCTGCCTGTTGAGCGTCGGAATTCGGCTCGGGTCATGATCTCATGGTTTGTGGGTTCGGGCGCGCATCAAGCTCTGTGCTGACAGCTAGGTCAGAGCCTGGAGCCTGTTTCAGATTCTGTATCTCTCTCTCTCTCTGACCCTCCCCTGCTCATGCTTTCTCTCTCTGACTCTCAAAATTAAATAAAAAACATTTTAAAAATTTTGAAAAAAAGGATAACTTTGGTTAGAGAATTTAAGACTCTGTGTTGTGCTGCTATTGCTTTAGTGGTAGATTTTGTAATAATTTTAAGAATTAGGAAGAGGTTATTCATCATAGCCTCATTTACCTTTTTCTGTAACCAGGGAAATAAGGACCTGCCAACAGAAGTAAATCAGTAATCAGAAAAACTCAACAATGTAAATTCAGGAGAGTTGACCAAGTCTCCAACAAGATGGCTTATTTTCCTTGGGAAAAGTCATGGGGACAATTAGATTTTCTCCCAGCCTAAAATAAAAGGTTATTCCCCTCCCTTAGCAATGGTCAGGGAGATACAGATGCGTGTGCTACCTTTCCAGGCCAATGGCAGAGTAAAGAAAAAGACAAAAAGGAAAGCGTTTTATTTTTAGCTAAAATATGGTCTTGATCCATTGTCTTGGAGGGAAGCATCTCCCTGGATATCAGCGATTCTCTTCCTCATCAGTTTGATTTAGAGGTCTCTAGCATCTTTTAGTTTTGCACCAGTGTTAGTGGTGAAGACTATTTGGTAAGGCCCCTTTCAAAGGGGCTTGAAGGCTGTTTTCCTCTGATAATGTTTTGGACTACCCAGTCATCAGGCTTTAGATTGTGACTGACAGGCTCCTTTGAATTAGGATCCAGGAAGGCTTCTTTAATCTGCTGATAACAGGCTGGAGCCCAAGACATTAGAGACTTACAGTAGTTGATCGTATTAGCATGAGATAAGAAGGGATCAACAGAAAGTTGTATACTGATAAAATTTCAAGAAGTTTGTAACATTTTTGTTAAGGCTCCTATGATTTGTCCAGTGACAGAGGTGTCTTGATCATTGGAGATAGTGGAAAATATACCTCAGCTGAGATACACATTATTTTAACTCTTTTGTTATTGTTCGTTTGTTTTTTCTGCAAGGGCAACAGCTTTGCAGCAAGGAAAACACACATACAGTAACAAGAACATATTGATAACTTATACTAAATGGCAATTTAATGACGTCCAGTTGCAGGAATTTAAACGGTCCAGAAGGAGGTCCGAAGCCTCTAAGAACAAACAAAACAATGTTTTCAGGATTATGGACCAAACAAGTAAGACATTGCTGATAGTCCATTTTTTCAATTTTATAGAAGTCTCTACACCAATAGTCTATTTAATAATTTGAGTTATCTTAAATGTACCATGTTGGGTGAAGGAATGTAAAAATTGAACAATGGGATTTGTCAGGGAGCCAAGGAGCACTGAACAGTCATCTTGAGCTTCCCATAACCCTGACTGTTTATTGAATTTACAACCATCATTGGACCCTCTTAATTATTTTTATTTGGAAGCAGATTGTTAGCCTGTCACAAGGACATCAAGGTGACAAAAGTCTGGCAATGAAGGACCTTTTTTGTGAAAGCAAAATGGATTTTATCTATATGTGTCACAATCTCACAAAGATAAAGGCGGTTTAGTATTAGTTATTTGACAATGCTTCTCATGTAATTTATACATCAAATAAGCCTAATTAGTTTTCACATTTTTATTTGGCATATTCAAGGTTAAAAGACTTCATTTAGAATTTGATTTGGGGAAGGTTGTAAGAAAAAAGTTTGAAAACACTTGTCTAAATAGGATCACAGATAATTATGAAACCTAATATTTGAAAGATAAAGAAACTTGTACATCCCTATCAAAGGCAAACCAAAAGTCCAAGAACACTTTGTCCTTTTAACTGAGAGGAAACAAAATTGTAATATATTTGTTTTCATCTTAACCAGCTTTGTCACTGCAAAAAGTGCGAAGCACTTTGTGCTTTGTGTCTCAGCTCTTTACAAAGGTACAGTAAGAATTAGATGAGTGCCCAAAGGGAAAGCAGAATGCTGCTTTGTTAAAGCAACAGTACCCTCTCTAGGTGGGGGAGTGGGCAGACCCAGAGATGGCAACTGCCTGTGTGGTCGCTAGTGGAGGCTGCTTCCAATCATTTGGGGGATTCCTCTCACAGTGTGGGAGGAGTTTTTGACCCTACAAGGTTTGTAGGAGAACTTTCTTGGTAGCCTTTTCCCATGGTGGGGCTATAACTGCAATGCGAATGCAGTATAATGAGTCTAGGGGCTACTCTGGAGCAGAGGTGGAAGAAGAGAGCGCATGCTCAGCACCTGTGGCCCTTGGTCTGTTAGCCCTAGTGTCTTGGACAGGATGTTGTACTCCCCCTCCTCGCTGCCCCCCCCCCAACACACACTTTTAAAGCTAATCATCATCTATTTATCACCTTCCTTGCCTCCAGCTCAGGTCCCTGTTATTCCTCCAACATTCCCCCATCAAGGACTTGGGACTCTGCCTCAGGGCCTTCCTTCCACTGTTCACAACTAGCTTCAACCCAACAGTTTTCATTACATATATTAATTACAATTTTTAAGCCTTAGGAAACCTGATGACTAGTGAAAATTAAGAATTATGAATGGTCTTTCATATTAGCATTTTTTAATTTGCAAATTTATAAATGCATTTTAAATTTTCTAGAAGCATATGCCTTTCTATATATTTTTAAAGTTTATTTATTTACTTTGAGAGAGAGTGCATGAGCAGGGGAGGGGGAGAGAGAGAGAGAGAGAGAGAGAGAGAATGAATGTGAGCAGGGGAAGGGAAGAGAGAGGAAGACACAGAATCTGAAGCAGGCTCCAGGCTCCCCAGCTGTCAGCACAGAGCCCTAGCAGCTCAAACTCACAAACTATGAGATCATGACCTGAGCCAAGGTCAGACTCAACTGACTGAGCCTCCCAGGCACCACTGGATATTAAATAAATTTAAGTAAACTCACTATTTAGCAAAACTTTTAAGGTTTTAAGTTAACAAAGATCTTATAGCTTTTGGTTTTAAATTACTGAAATGGGTACACAATTCACTAGTTATAAAAGTTGAGTCTGAGTTCGTTTTGCTGGTGGATGTAATAAGTTAAGGTTACTTATCTAGATGAATAACACATTCTTTTGACATTTGTAGAGAAGATACTTAGGACTTGTACTAATCCTTGGCAAGTTTCAAATGGCCCTTTCCCCTTGGTTTTATTTATTTAGAAGTATATCCCTGCAATTTGCATTTTAAAGAGATGGATTTGATAAACAGATCCTGGAAAAGACCAGGTAGAACACTAAACATTTACATTTGAAAGTCACAGGGAAAAAACGCAAGCACTTTCTGTAAGGACTTTTGTTCCCTTAAGGTCAGAAATTTTACACTAATAAGCCTTATGAAATAAATAGGGGAAGTTTGGGGATTGGTAAAAAAGGATTGGTGGTCTGAACTGTTTTTGGATCCATACTTTTTCTCTTGTAAAGACTTGATTGTAAAACAAGGACAACTGTGTTTAATTTTTCAAAAAAATTTGGTTGTTACCTAAAAACCAAAGAAGTGATAGGCCATCCACTTATTACAATGTCGTCTTTTCCTCTGGGTACATTTAGCATAAGAGAGAAGACCTAAATATATATATATTTTTTTCATATTTTGAATACCAGCCTTCAATTTGACCTAATTTTGTTTCAGAGAGTCAGATACCCCCACTATGGAAACACTATTTTCACTCCAAGGAATTTGTTTTCCTACAAGAATGAGGTTTAAGATAGAAAGTGTAGCTCTGGTAGCAACTAAGTTTTGGAAAGATTTTTTATTAAATTTTAGTTTCCTCTTGACTCTTTAAGGGAATTCCTGGAACAGCTTACTAGAGACTCCTTTGGAGTCCTCTCAACTCAGGGAGAGGCACACATTGGGGTCTCCCAATTGGGGACACTCTAACAAGAATTTACATAGGTCCTTTGAGGACAATCATTTTTCCAGTGCTCGTTCATTATGACTTAAGCATTGCTCTTCTGGTCATCATTTTGAAGGTGGACCCTTAGAAGAGAGAAATGTGGGGTCCCAGATGTTATTTTAGGTCTCTAGTCTTGAAGCTGTTGGAGCTGTAAGGCCAACAGTTTGGCAGAGTTTTGCTTACAGTCTTGCTCCAAGGTCCTTTAATAAGGCTCAGCTACAGCCATGAGCTCAGTCAGGCCTTGCCCTCCCATCCTATTTTTTGCCTTTTTTATTAACCCACTAATCTCTGTGGATAACCCATTTACAAGTAGGGCTATGCCTACAAGCTAGAGCATGCCAGATGACCTCTTTTGTTGTGTGGAAGCTGGAATACCCCAGAAAGCACTCCTCCAAATGGGCTTTAAAATCTTTCATATTCCATTCTTTTGCATGTTTCTTTCTTTTAATTTTTTAATGTTTTATTTATTTTTGAGAGAGAGACAGAGACAGTGTGAGCAGGGGAGGGTCAGAGAGAGAGGGAGTTACAGAATCTGAAGACAGGCTCCAGGCTCTGAGCTAACTGTCACCACAGAGCCCGACGCAGGGCTCGAACCCCACAAACCATGAGATCATGACCTGAGAGGCAGTCAGATGCTTAACCGACTGACCCACCCAGGCGACCCTCTTTTTCATGTTTAAACAATAGACCAATTAGTGTGGACAGGAAAGACTCTAGGAATGGCTTTTAAAAGATTAGCTGCTGTTGTGCAAGTTTTGTTTTTGTTTTTTTTCCCCTGATCTGTAGGAGAACTATTCTAGAGACTGAGGATCTCAAGAATTGTTCTCAGGATTATGGCCATTCTAGTTCCCACATCCATTTCTTGGACTTCACCAAATCCTACCACCATGTGCACAAGTTGCTAAGATGTGGCAGCCCAATGTTATAGGCCTTGATGAGGATTTTAAATTCTTAAAAAAAACCAAACAAACAAAAAAAACCTTTGGGGCTCCTCCCTTCATGTAGGAAATTCTATAACTATAGCCCTTCGTTCAGTCTCTTACCAAAAAGTAAAAGAGACCTCAGGATGGTTGCCTCCAAATTCAGGCAGTTTTATATTAAGAGGTAACTATTTAATTGTCTCTTCCAAGTGGAAAGGTAGTTCAGTAGTTCAGACAGAAAATTAGTAGACTGTGAGAATTCAGGTGAAGAAAAGTAGAGGGGAGCAGTAGGCATCACACCAGTTCTGTCGTCTTTTGTTTTAAGTACTTCTTGTGTTTTTATTTTCCCATTAGTCTTTTGCAACAAATCTTTCAATGAGGCTGTTTTGGAATGTTGAAGCCTTTGGGAACTTTCTGTATACCAATTAAAATAGGCAACCCATTCCATTTGTTTAATTTGGGAAACTTTACTTTCAAGAGCACTTCTTAAATGAACAATCTTTTCTAATTGGAACATTCCCCATAATAGCCACTGTAATTCTAGGTTATTATTAGTAATTTTTTTTATCTTGCTAGATATCTGTAACCTCTAGAGCTATAGTTCTTAGACATAAAATAAGCAGGTGTGCCAGAAGGCAGTATACTTGACTCTTTAGAATTTAAGAAAGCCATTAGTTCTTAGGGCTGAACTAATACCTATAAAGGATATGCCATAAATTTGGGGATTGTGTGTTTTATAGTGTACCTTATTTATAGTGTAACTTATTGCATGAGTTATCTAGGTAGGTGACCTAGTATCAATCTAATCTCTTCTGTGAACAACTTATGGGAGTTCTCTGAAGTGGTGAACAGTGCTTTTCAGTGTTCAAACCATGCCCAGCAATTTTTGTGGCTTTCTGGCCTCTGAGATCCCACTAGCAATAGCCTTTATCTACACAACACAAGACCTACAACCGTGTGCACCTTAATGTACTGGTAGTACTATATCCTGGCCATGGAAAGCCACTGTGTGAATCACCACCACTTCCCAGACTGATTCTTCTCCAAAATCTTCCTCCACCTGAGGAATTGTGGTCTGAAAGGCTAGGGGCTTAACTCTGGGCAGACCCTTCTGTTAGTTCACTTGTGCTAGAGGCAAAACTGCCAGTTCAGCTAGGCTTAGGGCAGAACTGGCAGCTCGTTTGGTTTCCAGGCAATCACGCCAGGTTACTCGGGCTTCAGGCATAACCATCTGCCAGCTCAAGCTGACCTGCCTTACAAAGGAAAGCCAGTTAGATCAGGGGCTCAAACACACACAAAAAGAGCAAAGCTCACAACTGAGAAGAGCTTACCCACAGCCCTCAGAAATGGCAAGAAATACAGTGAATTCAAAGGGTCATGGCCACCCTTGTTGCTGAGTTGACTGGCGCTATGGCCTCCACCCAGCCTGCTTCCAGGGACATCTAGTCTTGTGGCAAGAAAAGAATTCAACAACAGATCAGACAGTGGTTGAATAGCACAAGTGAAGAACTTATTAGAGAGAGTACACTCTCAAGATGTGAGAGCAGGTGACCTCAAGGGAGAGCTGTGCTTGGGTTTTATTAATAGTTGTTAACTAGGTGGAATATTTATTATCTGGGAAGGGAATTTCTTTGGGAGCAGGGTTTTGCATCTTTTTTTTTTCCTTACTTGGTCAGAGACTCTGACCTTTGTTTTGGGACTCTCTGAGTTGGTGTGGATTCTTGTGGCCTCCTCATTGTGGAAAGCTGCCAAGGCAGGTTGTTAACTTTCCTGATAATGGATCTTGACTCCCTCTTTGTTGGTCTCCAGGCATCCTGTTAAAGTCTAACTGCCTGCCTGCTCAAACACCATGCTCTTGTTTCTCATTGTTCATTTCTCAGTGCTGCTGGAAGTTCACTTCAGATTCCATCACTGCCACCACCAAATTAGTTAAATAACAAAAATTCAATGGCATAAAGATCTAATTGACTTTAATAAATGATCCATGCATTGACAGCATCCCTTCCGGCAAGTAGAAGGCTCCAGGGAGATGTATATAATGAAAGGTTTTTATAGAAGGAAGATGGGCCAAGAAAGCTATCAACAAAAGAAAAGAATTGTTTCAGGCAAGGTGGCTTTCCCTTAGGGGGAAAGCAAAGTGTCCTATTATGCATAATACTTCACCTTTCTTTGGGAGCTGGGGAGGGGCCCACTTAACCAATCCCTTGGCACTTTTTGGAAAATTCCTGATTGGTTAAGATATTTCTGGGGGAGGTTAGATTAGGTATTAAACCTCAGTTTGAGAACTCGGTCTAAGTGACACCATTTGGAACCTGTGGTTTTCTTTGTAACAACTTACATATTAATTTCTCCATAACAATATTATTCAATGTATTGGTGGATCTATATGTTATTACATATTCAGTATTTATTTCACATTTATGTGTATACCTACCTTTCAGAAGCTCAGCTGAGCTAAAAAGAGATGAGCTGCCAGGGGCCAGAGTAATTGCTAAGAGCAAAAATAAGCCAAAATGAAATTTAATAATTAACTTTATCACTTATTCTGATAGTAATGTTGTTGCTATTATTATCAATGTTATGGTAGAGGGCCACGAACTTATTCCTGATTCTTTTCTTGGACCACATTTGATATTGTTTTCAATGCCCCAATTTTACAATCAATTTGTTTCCTTTTTTATTCTTATTTCAAAAATTATTGCCTAGCAATCTCCTTTAAATGGAGTCTGGTCCTATAGAACTGCCAACAATGGACACACTTTTATATACCATGCTTCTTACTATTGGTGTTATTTGCAAGTTTTTTGGTGTTTTGTTTTTTTTCTTTTTTTACCTGTTGGATTCTTTGCCAGACTGTCTCTTATGTATTCTCTTTTGCGTGGCCACATGACCACTAATTACAGTAACAACTTCTGTCCTGTTTCATTCATTCAGAGTCATTCTGAATTCAGATATTTAATATGGCTTATTACTGTTGGATATCATGCTAAGGATTGCATGCAAATGCAAAATGGAGATATATGATACATGGCCTCTGAATAGTGAATTCTTTCTAAAGGTTAGTGAAAACAAAAATGTAAATCATAACATGATAATAAAGCAAAAATAATTTACTAATTGTGATCATTGCTATGACAAAAACAAGCAAGGTATTTAAGATAGAAAGTAGTAGCATATATAAATTCTGAGACTGAAATTTTCTTTTTTCATCTCAAATAGATTGTTTAGGAATTTGGTGTCTTATGAGTGCCAAACAGAGAAATTCAATTTGTTATAACCTGCCAGTGTTAGTGACACAGTAAATAGGAATGCATTAATTTTAAATCCTAATAGGCACACGAGTGTCTTGATCTATTTAAGGTATTTTAGAGTACAGTTTCCATTATTCTATTTTTTTCCAGAAACAGGAAAAGATAATAGGACAAGTCTAAGTATCTTTATTTTCTAAAAAGTTTCTAAAAGTATACCATTTTCTTAAAGCGGATGGACGTTTTAGAAGAGAAATTTATATCTTGCAAAGCTGTAAGCCATTTTCTCATCCAGGCGTCTGGCAAAATGATTTAGGGAGCTATAGGCTGGTCACATTCACATGACCTTGAACATCACAGTATCTTCAATAGCTTTTTTTCTTTCTTTTTCTCAACCTAATTCAGTGTCCTGAAATGAATAACAGGGTATGTGTTAATATATGATCCTCCTGTTAATGAACATTCAGATCCCTCAAGGCCTGGAACCAATTTGACAGTTGTCTGAATGTTATATACTCTTAAGACTTCATTAGCCAATATCATAATTTCCAAAGACTTAAATGCCAAGATTGGCAATTTTTCTGCCAAAGCATCATTCACTGGTATTCTGAACTGGGAATTGCTTCCCTAGGGACAATTTCTCAGTGGATAGTTGGCCATATTATATTAAAACATCACTCAAGGTCATTTTTAAGTCACAGGATCATACTGCTCACATCAACTTGTCTGATAAAAGAAAATTTAAGTTGCTTCTTAAATAGTCTATCATGTAGACTATTTCTATTATTCACCATCTTTTTGTTAATCTCTGATCTTGGCTTTTTTTAATGCGAAATGTAAAATATTGAGTATGTGTAACTATAGAAACTTTAACAGGAAGGTTATATACCTGTAGTTGTCATTAAACTGACCAAAGCACTCTACATGTTAAATGGTTCTGTGTAAAATATTTATTTTGCAAAACAGTTTTAACATAAAACATATATTAAAGAATAATAGGGGTGCCTGAGTGGCTCAGTCAGTTGAACGTCTGACTTCAGCTCAGGTCATGATCTCACTGTTCATGAGTTCCATCCTGTGTCTGGCTCTGTGCTGAGAGATCAGAGCCTGGAGCCTGCTTCGGATTCTGTGTCTCCTTCTTTCTCTGCCCTTCCCCCACTCACATTCCCTCTGCCTCTCAAACATAAACATTAAAAAAATTTTAAAAAGAATAATATATACCTAGACAGGCCTTGAGCTATTTGCAAAATTGTATAACATCTATCTCTCCCTGCTGAGATACAAATACTATTCTGAGTTTGGAATATCTTAAGCCCATCAATGTTTTATTTATTTATTTTTTTACTATTTCTGTAAACATGTCTATAAGCACATATATGTTTGCATTTTCATTTTTACACACCTTTACACATATTGTAAACGTTAGAAATAAATGTACATGAGTGCATGTGTTTAAAATCTAACATAAAGGCGGGACACCTGGGTGGCTCGGTTGTCTGATTTCAGCTCAGGTCATGATCTCACAGCTTGTGAGTTTGAGCCTGCTTCATCAGTTCTCCTGTCTCCCTCCCTCTCTGCCCCTCCCCCACTTGCTCTATCTAAAAAAAACTACCTTAAAGGGGATATTTTGCAATTTACTTTTTAAACTCAATATTGTTTTTTGCATTTGTTCCATATTAGACATATGGATGGTGCAGGCAGGCTGGGTCTGAGGATGTGGAGGAGGGTCCTTCAGGACTATCCACGACGGTCCTTGGCTTCATGCAGGATAGAAATCAAACATGAACCAAAGAAAGCAAAAACAGTTTATTTAATAGCATGAGTGAGTGTCAGAGAATAGCAGACCAAGTGTCTGGGAGACTCAAAGGAGAGAAGAATGAGTTTCCCTGTCATGTGGGGTTAGGGACTTATACTGGAAAGAGGTCTAGGGTCCATGTTCCTCCAGGGACCCAGGGTAGGATCCTATCAAAGGTGAGTGTCAGGTGAACAATAGGTGTTACTGCATAAATCACTGAAAGTGGGGGTTTTGATGCCAGCATCAGCAGAGGGTTGTTCAAAGCTAACGTTCTGGAACATGTTTAGGATCTGGTTCTTCTTAGATGTTATCAGGTGTTTAGGACCTAGGACAAAACTCAGAGAATGATTAACTTTCTTGTTTTCCCCTTGAAGTGGGAATATGGTTTTTTGGCTTATTCAGAAGTGGGGCCTTGTAGAAAAACAGCACAAATGAAGATTTTTCTAAAATGGAATCCTTTCAGCCTCCCTATTCCATGGAGACCTAGTATATTCATTCTAATTTTTTTTAAGTATTCCATTATTTAAATAACTAAATTTATCCATTTCCCAAACGAGGGGTTAGAAGTTAGTGTTTCTGGTTGCCCCCCCCCCCTTTTTTTTTAAACCGTTGCTCACAGTAGGAAATGAATTCATTTGCACTTATATCTTCGGGTGTTATGTGGCAGGGCCTTTAGAGAAGACCCATTGGAATAAAACTGTTTAATATTAGAATGTTTAAGTCTTTATCTATAATATGTATGCCCAAGAGGCAGTCTTTTACCCTAATTTTTTATCCCTTATTTTGTACTATATTAGGAGTAGTTTCTCTTTTATTTGAATTTTTGCTTAGTGTTGGTATTGAGCATCTATTTTTCCCAGTGATATTCTTTCCATATTTTTCCCGTTAGAATATATTCCAATATATACTAATACTACTTACTGGCTGGCTCAGTAAGTAGAGTATGCAGCTCTTGATCTCGAGGTTGTGAGTTTGAGCCCCATATTGGGTGTAGAGATTGCTACAATAAATAAACTTTGAAGAAAAATGAATGAATATATTTTTAGACTTTCTTTGCAACTTTTGTATTTTTATTTACAAGCATCTTTACAAATAAAGTTGCTTACAGAAGCTACATAGCTTAAGCTGACAATGCTGATGTCTTTTTATTCTCTTGCCTTTTCACTTGTGGCTCTAAGAGGCTCTTGCTTCTCCTGTCAGGTCTGGATTGCATAAATCAGTTCTAGGTTGCATAAGTAAGTAGCAAAAAGGGAGGTGTAACTTGTATATCTGCATAGGGACAACAAATTTTCCATTCTTCCATTCTAGGTTCTTTGGATGATCTAATAATGAAATTGATACAAGGCAGATTAGCATGAGAAAATAAAAGTTTAGAAACATATATACATGGGAGAGACCCAGAAAATGAGGTAACTACAAAATACCCAAAGCTATCACCTTATATACCATTTTCAGCTATAGACAAGAGAAGATGTTTGGAGTGGGGAGTCAGTCATGGGGTGTTAGGAGGAAAGAACAGTAAACAAGGGTAAAGATGTTATGCAGATTTAAACTGTCTTCTCTGTAAGAGTTTCTAGAGATTTAGAGTCTTTCGCATCTTTCTGGTACAGTGAGGAAGACACCCTTACAAATGTAGATTTGCCTCAAACATGTAAATGTCTTTTACAAAAGGGTAACTTCTATTTGATTTTCAGAGCTTTCAGATTTTCTCCTGTGTTTGCAGTTTTTAAAAACAATCAGCATAAAATAATCCTTATGCAAAAGAGACATATTTTAGGGGTGCCTGGGTGGCTCATCAGTTAAGCATCAGACTCTTTCATGACTCTTTCGGTACAGGTCATAATCTCAAGGTTTGTGGGTTCTGGCAGCGTGGAGCCTGCTTGAGATTCTCTCTCTCTCTCTCTATCAAAATAAACTTTTTTAAAAAGAGAGATATATTTTGGACAGCAAATTTTGTTCCCCTACAGTCTTGCTTTGAAAAGTTAGAAGTTTCACAATCCAGAAGCTCACTGAGTCTGTCTCTCAGACCTGAGAATAGGCCATTTTAAAGAGCTGTGTTTTATTTCAAGGTGCAGGTCTTTCAGGTGGGCTTCCAAAGGTATGCCTATATTGTAGGAAAATAATATATATATTTATATATATATACCTATATATATAATATAGGTATTATATAATATATATAGGTATTTAATAAAGCATTTCTATGGAAACAAAAAAATTAAAGGTTAATAATTGGAATGTAATACACAGTAAAATTTTTGGTTTTGAGTAATTTGTTCTGGGAATTTTCCACATGATGAGCAAATATTTCTAATAAATTTTAACTTGACAAAGGAACACTGTTGCAATACAAGTATTACAAGACACCGAACATCACATGATGACAACTGAGCCAATGGCACTTGAAATTCTCTTTGATATACAAGTACTTTGTATTACAAGCGTCTTTCCAGAATGAATTATGGTCGCAAACCAAGGTTTTACTATAAATACATTCTGAATCTTGAGGGCAGCCAGTTGAGAGATTTCTAGATGCAGCAGTTAAAGTATCCTTTGCAGTCTGAATTTCTCTGAGAATCTCATCAGGTAGGTATTGAGGTAAACTTTGAGTGGCTCACACAGCAACAGACATGATTTGTCTAAACATGAGCTATTGTGGTGATTTCTCTGAAGGTTATATAGTCCACTAGCTTCAGTTTGCAGGGTGATGGGGAAAAGGGGCAATTTTAGTTCTCAAGGATTCCACGTCAACAGAATGGGAGAGAATTGGAATGTTACTTTGAAGTATCATAGCCAGATACTTGAGGAAACCAGAAAAATTCAGTATTCAATCCAGTTTATAGGCAAACAACAAACCCGCAAAGACAATCAGATCTGAATTAAACATTGACAAAGGCGTGTTACCAAAACATAATTTTTCCTTGTAAAATCACTCTTGTTTTCATCAAAGATAATCAAATTAAGGCTGATTTGTTTGTAGAATAAGTCTAGTTTTAATAAACTTATTTACATAACCTCAGCAAGAATAGCAATCAATTATATAAGCTCTTTTAAAATCTGCTTTCAAAATCGTTCTATAAGGAGGCTCAGATTGAACTTCTAAAAACCTCTCAAGGACAAGAAGCCACACATCAGACTTGCCTGTGATACCATTACATGTGGGTGAATTCCTCTCTTCTTGAGGCTCCCAGAATATCCTGAAGTTCCTGAGCCCCCCAGGAAATGACTGTCCTTACTCATCTAGCAAGGCTGTTGGAAAGCCTATAGGCAAGGTACCTGTCTGTTTTCCCAACGGGCTTTAGTGACTTTGTAACATTAAGCATAGTTCCTTACGTACATCTCTCAAGTAAGACATTCCAGTCAAAGCTTCTGTAACACAACCAGTGTTACTGACTGTATTCAAGAAAAACAAGATTATAAACAAGAAAAAAGATTCTTATTGAACATATGCAAATAAACATATTGCTATGAAATTACAAGAACTCACTGAAAGTTTCTGTATTCTAAAGGAATGGGGTGGGGTGGAAAACACAAATGTTTCAATTTGTTCACAGAGGTATATTTTTTTAATTAAAAATTTTTTTTAATGTTATATTTATTTCTGAGAGAGAGACAGGATGAGTATGGGAGGGTCAGAGAGAGAGGGAGTGACAGACTCTGAAACAGGCTCCAGACTCTGAGCTAGCTGTCAGCACAGAGCCCGACGTGGGGCCTGAACCCATGAACTGTGAGACCATGACCTGAGCCAAAGACGGATGCTTAACCAACTGAGCCACCCAGGTGCCCCACACAGAGGCATATTTTTATCAAATTGCTGTAAGTCATAACTTAACAGAAAATGTTTCCCTAAATCTGGCAAAACAAAAAATCTCAAATACTATAATCATCCTCATTAGCTCATTTAGTCCCATGCTACCGATTTTGTTTGGCTTGAGTCCAGTTTTTCTGTTAGTTCTGAAAGTTTTTCCTTTAGTTTTATGATCTGAAAATTATCAGAAACCTATAGTCTAGAGTACTTACTATGAGTCTCCTTGTATATGAAGGACTTGTTGTAAACACCTTTTCACCATCAGATGAAACAATAACTGCCTGTAAATGACAAAGATTTAAAGATCAGATGCAAAGCAAGTTTGTTACAATGCAACTGACAAAGATATTTGGTTATTTCTATACCATACATTTTAAGACAACTAGAATTATGACTGATAGCATCAGCCAGGGCATAGCAGAACTTTAGGAATTTATTACAATATCTAGAACACATAATAGCTATGTGTTATATGTTGATTATATGATTATAGTTACATAGTTATATAGTTATGGCACATATTAATAACTTAGGTTATATTCTATGGGTAAATATATGATGGTTAATCACCACTTATTTGACAATACTTTTCCGTAATTTCCTACAGTATCTTTCAAGTCAAAAAGACTTCATATAGGGGTGCCTGGGTAGCTTAGTCAGTTGAGCACCTGACTTGATTCTGGCTCAGGTCATAATCTCATGGTTTGGGATACATCCCTACTTTGGGCTCTGAGCTAATAGCACAGAGCCTGCTTGGGACTCTCTCTGTCTCTTTCTCTCTTTCTGCTGTCAAATGCATTCATACACTTTTTCTCTCAAAATAAACTTAAAAAAAACTTCATTTAATACATTTCATTTTGGGAAGCTTCTCAAAGATATCGAAAGATTTTGGGCATTTGACTAAATAGGAGCACAGGTCATTGTGAAACAATGGTTATTTATCTTTTTAACCAAACTAACAATTAAAGACTTTAAAGGCAAATATAGAAGGTTATATAGTTCTGAGCAAAACTTAGCTATTTTAATATTGAGAGGAATAGATTTACCTAAGTAATCGATGATCTGATGATACAGATAACATGAAGCAAAGCATTATGATAATACACAGAATTTTTGGTTTTTAGGAGCAGGCAACTGTCACAAGAAAGATTTGTCCTTCTAGCAAATGAAAGAAAATTAACTTTTACCTTTACATAGCACAAGACTAATAATAAACTTTATTTTAATACATTTTAATATCAATTCAGTTTGAGCCTGTTTGATTACACAAAGTAAAATTCTCTCTCCTCTCCCTCTTTTTTTCCATTCTGAAACAATCAAGACACAATTACTTGGTTTTTTCCTTAACAAAAACACATATCCATACTCATACATTTTTAAAGGTCTTTAAATTAAAGTATAGCTAGCTGATATACAATTTTATATTACTTTTAGGTGTCCAACATAGTTATTTGACAATTCTCTACATTAGGCAATGCTCACCATGGTAAGTGTAATTAACATCTACCTGTCCCCATAATGTTACTACAATATTATTGACTACATTCCTCTGCTATACTTTTCATCCCTCTGACTTATTTTCAGTTATTTACTTATTTATTTTTACGTATTTATTTTAAATCTGGAAGTTACCTCTTAATTTCCTTCACCTATTTTGTCTATTTCTTCACAAATTTCCCTCTGGCACTCACCTGTTTATTCTCTATATAAGTCTTTTTATTTGTTTTAATATTTATTTTTGAGAGAGAGAGAGACAGAGTGTGAGTCAAGGAGGGGCAGAGAGACACAGAATCCGAAGCAAGCTCTAGGCTCCAGGCTCTGAGCTGTTAGCACAGAGCCTGATGTAGGACTTGAATTCACAAACCACAAGATCATGACCTGAGACGAAGTCAGACACTTAACCGGCTAAGCCAACCAGATGCTCCAAGTCTTTTTAAAATTTGCTTGTTTATTCTCATTTTCTTTTTTTTGGCTTCCAAATATAAGGGAAATTATATGATATTTGTCTTCCTCTGACTTATTTTAATTAGCATAACACTGCCTAGATTGATCCATGTCATGAATGGCAAGATTTCACTTTTTATGGTTTAGTAATATTTCATTGTGTATGTACATGTACATATACACACATATATGCCATTTCTTTATCCATTCATGTATAAATATATACTTAAATTGGTTCCATATCTTGGCTACTGGAAATAATGCTGCAATAAACATATCTTTTCAAATTAGTGTTTTCATTTTCTTTGGATAAATACCCAGCAGAGGCATCCCTGGATGGGTATTTGATTTTGGCTCAGGTCATGATCTCTGGTTTCTTGGGTTTTAGCCCCACATTGGGGTCTGCACATTGAATGTGCAGAGCCTGCTTGGGATTCTCCCTCTCCTCTCTCTCGCTGCCTCTCTCAAAATAAATAAACTTCAAAAAATCCTTTTGGTATATCCCAAATAATTTGGACCATACGTTTTTATTATCATTTGTCTCAAGGTATTATTTCCTCTTTGATTTCTTCATTGATCCATCGGTTGTGTAGTTGCATGTTGTTTAGCCTCCTTATGTTTATGATTTTGTCAGTTTCCTTCTTGCAATTATTTCTAGTTTCATTCTGATATGGTCAGCAAAGCTGCTTGCTATAATTTTAATGTTATTAAATTTATTGAGCCTTATTTTGTGCTCTAACATATGATCTATCTTGGAGAATATTTTGTGTGCATTTGAAAAGAATGTGTATTCTCCTGTTTGCTGGATGGAAAGTTCTGAATAGGTGTCAATTGATTTTCTGTGTTTTGATGTATTCATTGGTGTTAAGTGAGGTGTAAAGTCCCCTAATATTTTTATATACTATCATATTTTCCTTTATCTGTTAATATTTGCTTTATATATTTAGTTGCTCTTATATTAGGTATATAGATACAATTATTCTCTTATTTGGCTGATACTTTTATTGCTATATGATGATCTTCTTTGTCTTGTGTGACAGTTTTTGTTTTAAAGTCTGTTTGATATAAGTATTACTACTTAGGCCTTTTATTTTTCTAATTGCCATTGGATGTAATATTTTTTGTCCTTTCACTTTTTAAAAAAAATTTTTAGTTAGTTAACATACAGTATAATATAGATTCCAGGAGTAGAATTCAGTGGTTCATTACTTACATACAAAACCCAGCGCTCATCAGAAGTGCTCTCCTTAATACACATTTCCCACCCACCTGTCTCCATCAACCCATAGTTTGTCCTCTATCAGTTTCCCTCTATTCTCTCCTCCACTCCACATATGTTCACCTGTTTTGTTTCTTAAATTCCAGAGATGAGTGAAATCATATGGTATTTGTCTTTCTCTGATTGACTTATCTCACTTAGCATAATTCATTCTAGCTGTAGCCACATCATTGCAAATGACAAGACTTCATTTTTTTAATGGTTGAGTAATATTCTATTCCACCTCTTCTTTGTTCATTCATCAGTCAGCTGAGATTTAGGCACGCTCCATAGTTTGATTATTGTTGATTATGCCGCTATAAACATTGGAGTGCATGTACCCCTTCAAATCAGCATTTTTGTATTCTTTGGGTAAATATCTAGTAGTGCAATTGCCAGATTGTAAGGTAGTTCTACTTTTTGTTTCTTGAGGAACCTCCATATTATTCTCCAGAGTGGCTGTACCAGTTTGTATTCCTACCAATAGTACAAGAGTGTCCCCCTTTTTTGTCATTCTTGCCAATACCTGTTTCATATTTGTATTTCCCTGAAAAGGGATATAGAGCATCTTTTCATGTGTCTATTAACCATCTGGATGTCTTCTTTGGAAAAGTGCCTATTCATGTCTTTTGCCCATTTCTTCACTGGGTTATTTGAAATTTGTGTCTTGAATCTGATAAATTCTTTATAGATTTTGTACACTAATCCTTTATCAGATATGTCGCTTGCAAATATCTTCTCCCATTCTGTAGACTGCCTTTTAGTTTTGTTGATTGTTTCTCTGTCCTTTCACTTTTAGTCTGTGTGTGTCTTTAGGTCAGAAGTCAGTCTCCCTGTAGACAACTTATAGATTGGAATTGTTTTCTGTTTAGTCATTCGATTTTTTGATTGTGCATTAATACCACTTACATTTAAAGTAGTTATTGATAGGTATGTCATTGTTGACTGTTTTCTGCTGGTTTTCACATTCTCCTCTGTTCCTTTTTTCTTCTCTTGCTCTGTACCCTTGTGATTTATGACTTTTAGTGTTATGATTAGATTCCTGTCTCTTTCTATTTTTTTGTGTCTCTATTATAGGTTTTTGGTTTGTAGTTACCATGAGTTTCCTATATATCATCCTATATATATAGCAGTGAATGTTATAATGATGGTTGCCTGAGTTTGTATACATTCTAAAAGCACTGTATTTTTACACTCTCATCCATTTTATGTATATGATGTCATATTGTTTTTTTGAGAGAGAGAGGATGTGAGCAATCTGGGGAGGGGCAGAGAGAGGGGGAGAGAGAGAGAGAGAGAGAGAGAGAGAGAATATCCCTAGCAGGCTCCACATCCATTGTAGAGCCTGACGTGGGGCTTGATCTCATGGATTGTGAGATCATGACCTGAGCTGAAATCAAGAGTCTGCCGATTAACCAACTGAGCCACCCAGGTGCCTCTATGATGTCATGCTTTATATATATGATGTCAGAAATATATATATCATATATATGATGTGAATCCCTTGACTAATCTTTTAGATATATTTGATTTTGCTACTTTTGCCTTTAACCTTCATACTACTTTTATACGTTATTGATCTACTACACTTACTGTATGTCCCTTTAATAAGCCAAATATTTTTCTTATAAAATCTTCTTTCTTCTAATTACTTTATTTTCTTTTCTAATTAAAGAAAACCCTTTAACATTTTCTGTAAGGCCAGTGTAGTCGTGGAGACTCCTTTAACTTTTATTTTACTGGGAAATTCTTTATTTTACTGGGAAAAGGCCCAGTAAGGTCTTGGTCTCCAAAGGTTCTGCTAAAAAATAAGCTGATAGCTTTATGGGGTATTCCTTGTTAAGTAATTAGTAACTTTTTATTTTCCGATTTCTGAGATTCTCCCTTTATGTTTAGTTTTTGCTGTTTTAATTATTATGTGTTGTGGTGTGGACCTCCCTGGGTTCATTTTGCTTGTGGCAGTCTGCACTTCTGAGACATGGATGTCCATTTCCTTTCTCAGGTTAGTGAATTCTTCTTCCCCTTTATTCTCTCTTATCCTTCTGGGACCCTAATAATGCAAATATTAGTATGTGTGAGTATCCTAGAGGTCCCTTAACATAATCTTACTTTTAAAATTCTATTTCTTTGTGCTGTTTAGCTTGGATGCTTTCTATTACCCTGTCTTCCAGATTGATCCACTTTTTCTGTATCTTCTAATCTGCTGCAGAATCCTTCTAGTGTATTTTTAATTTCAGATATTTTTTCAACTCTTTTTTTTACATTTTCTCTCTTTGTCAATGTTCTTAGTAAGTTCATCTACTCTTCTCCCAAGCCTGGTAAGCATCTTTATGACCATTAGTTTGAATTCTTTATCAGGTAGAGTGCTTAAGTCTATTTTGTCTTGTTCTTTGTTGTTTGGTGCATAGTCCTCTGTTTTTTATTGAATTTCTACCTATCCCAATCTTGAAGTGGTGGCCTTGTGTAGGAATATTCTCTGTGTAGCTTACATGAACCTGGCAGGTTTGGCAAGTTGGCTGGAACTGTAATGAACACAGGCTGTGGTTTCCATGCCAGGGCTACCTTGGTAGGTTGACTGAAGCTAAAGTGTACATAATTTAGGGCTTTCTGTGCAGGGGGCTCACTGGCATGATGGCTGGAGCAGAAGTGGGTGTGGGCCAGAGGAGTCCTGGGGGTCTATGCACAAGGGGTACACTGTTGACAAGCTTGGAGCTAAAGTAGGTGAAGGCCAAAGGTATCCCAGGGTGCTTTGAGCTGCTGCCTTGGCAAGACAGCTGGAACTGTAGTGAACAGGCCATTGGACTGTGCTGTGGCTGCCCTAGTGGGCTCCCTTGAGCTGGGGTTGGCTAGGGGCCTGGGGGTGCCTGGACTCTACTCAAGTCTGTACTATCAAAGTGGAGGAGGAACATAAAGTTGGCACTTCCTAGCATCTCTGACTGTGGAAAGATTTCTAGTCATTCTACCATCGTTTGGCAGATGCTCTAGGCTTAGTAAATGAGTTTCCTTCACTTATAGTTTAGTTGCCTTTTAAACCATGGCTTTTTTTTTCTGTGCCCCAGTTTGGGGAGATATGTGCATCATTCTCTTAGTGCTATCTCTCCCTAATGCATTTTGCAGTATTGTGGGTGGGATTTCCATTGTTACCATGTCTCACTCTCCCCTGCCATTTTTATGTGGTCTATCTACCCTTTAGCTGTTTCATCAGGCCCCAATTTTTCAGGAGCAACCACTGTATATATAGTTATAGAATCAGTGTGTCTGTGGAAGAGGTGAGTTCAGGATTTTCCTACATTTTCATCTCCAGCCTATATTTTTTTTAAATTAAAAAAAGGTTTTTTCCTTGCCCACAGTGTTGTTTCCCTTATTATTTCTAGTAATATCACTTGCATTTATTGGGATTCATAGAAAAGGCAAATACCATATGATTTCACTCATATATGGAATCTAAAAAATAAAAGACTCTTAAATACAGAGAATAAACTGGTTGCCAGAGGAGAGGTAAAGGGGATGAAATGAAGAGGACTAAATTGTTGAATCATTATATTGTACATCTGAGACCAATATAATGTATTTTAATTATATTTTAATAAAAATTATAAAAGAAAAATTTTAAAATAGAATTCTTAACTTTTTTTTTTTTTTTTGAGAGAGAGGGACAGTGAGAGGGAGACACAGAGTCTGAAGCGGGCTCCAGGCACTGAGCTGTCAGCAAAGAGCCTGGCACAGGACTTGAACCCACAAACTGTGAGATCATGACCTTAGCTGAAGTTGGACACTTAACCAACTGAGATACCTAGGCACCCCTAGAATTCTTAACTCTTAGAAACCTTAATTTTTAGTGAAAACTAAGAAATAAGCAATTGTGAAAGGTTAAACCAGCAATCTCTAAATTAGCAAATTTATCAGTACATTGTGTTATTTCTAGAAACATGCATTTTTTAATTTTCCAATGTAGCACTAACATATCCAAATACCTTTTAAGTCTCTCTGTAATGAAAAGCTAAAAGTAGATACACCCATGCTCAGTATTTCATATTCCAGTATTTAATATTCCAGTTTTTATGTTACTTGGAAATGATCTAGCTACTTAATGACTACTCATTATCTAATTTAACTTAGTAAAACTCTGAGGTTTTACATTACTGAAAAGGTTTGGGGAAACTATTTAAGTGGACATAAATATTGCTGAAAAATCGTTTATAAATTTGTATCTTACTTGTACCTATTTAACTCACTTGTTTTTAATAACTATGTTTAGATTAGTCATGAAAACTTCATGAAACATTAGATAAAACCAACTCTCATCCCAAGCTATTTTCCTGCTGACAATTTCTGTAACAAAGAAAACATGAATTTGATTAGTAAACCAGTAAGTTGTTTGTTATATTTAAGGAAGATAACTCTGAAGATCTATTTTAACTACAATGACATTCTTCAACTAGGTATTATTTACCGATGATAATGCCAGTTGATGTAAACTGGAAAAACAGTGGTTTAGTTGTTCTATTTTTCAGAATTTTAATAACCACTTAATTTTATTTTATTTTTATTTTTTTTAATGTTTTTATTTATTTCTAGGAGAGAGAGAGAGAGAGACAGCTTGAGCAGGGGAGGGTCAGAGAGAGAGGGAGTCACAGACTGAAACAGGCTCCAGGCTCTGAGCTGGCAGTCAGCACAGAGCCCGACGCGGGGCTCGAACCCACGAACCGCGAGATCATGACCTAAGCGAAAGTCGGACGCTTAGACTAAGCCACCCAGGCGCCCCAATAACCACTTAATTTTAATCCAAATTAAATTAGCAATACCATCCAAGTGTAGATAAATATCACACGTCTATAATTTACATAAATAGGCACACATAAACATATATATGCAAAGAGAAATCCTAAAATTCTAGCCATTAAACAGGTATAATTAATATAAAATTCGCTAGACAGAATATATTGTTTATCTGCTCGGATGGCTAAGTATTTTTTTCTAATATTTTTAGAAAATACACATGATTCTTTTTTATTCACCTAAATTTTAAATGAAAGTCTCTTTTTTTGTTTTCACTGTGGTAAGAATTACCTCTCTGAGGTTTGTAGAACATTTACATCTCAAAAGCACAGGTTAAAATAAGTTCCTCCAAGAAGGACTTTGGTTTCCTAAAGCAATATTTATAAGCCTTTTGAGATAAATAGGAAAGATTTTGGGATTAGTAAAAAGGATTGGTAAACTTTGAATTGTTTCTGCAGTCACACCTCTGGTTTTGTAAAGACTAGATTTGCAAAATAAGGACAATTATTTTCAATTCTTCAAAAAGTTGTTGGGTTGGCACCTAAATAATATCAAAGGACTGTCACACCCATCAGCTTCTTACCCTTTGTGCACATTTAGTTTAGGAGAGAAGCCTTAAACAAATTCCTATCAGGCTCTGAATATCAGCCATGGTCAAGAGTTCATTGAGTCCTGTGGTTTCTCCTTTTATTTTCTGCCTTTTTGTCTACCCACTAATCTCAGGAGGTAATCTATTTCAAAAACCTTTTGGGAAATCTCCCTGAATTTAAGAAATTCTTTAACTATGCCCTTTAACTTTGGCCTTTGACCAAGAAGCAAACAATATCTTGAGAGAACTGACTGTAGCCTTGGGTGGTTTAATTTTGAAAGGTATGTGTTTAATTGTCTATTCAGTGTGGAAAGGAAATTCAGACAAGGGATTACAAGAATAAGTCCTTAACTAAAGGATACAAGGGAGCACTAGGAATTACATCAATTTTATACTCTTTGTTTTGCATACCTCTCACTCTCATAACTTTAAATTTTTAATTAGCATCTTACAACAAATCCTTCAACAAAGCTATTTTAGTAGTTTGAAAATGTTTGGAGGCATCTGCATACCAATTAAATATGTATTCCATTTTGTCTGCTTGGTTTGAAAGAACTTGTCTTTAATTTACTTCTTAAAATAATCTTATCTAGTTGGGACATTTTTCATAATGGCCATTGTAATTCTAGGTTATAATTCCCCTGAGGGCTGGCAGTGGTTTGGGGGGGACCCTCTCCAAAATGAAATTTAACCTACATTTTCTGTTTGGACATATCTAGTCACAAATATGTTGCAATTAACACTTCTGTTTGGCCTTATTTTGGAGCCTCCCAATCTGAGAGTTATCAAGTCAAGTTGCCAGGACACTAAATAAACTTAGTATGATTTTGCCATTTTTGTATATATTTACAAATTTCTGGACTGCAGTTTTTATAAATCAGGCATGTGTACCAGAAGGTGGCATACTTAATTCTTTGGAATTCAAGAAAGGGAGAATTTTATATTGGGTATAGAGTTTAATTTCTGTCCTTTGATTTTGTTAAAGAAGTCCTTAAGGCTAATCATTATACTTTTCTGTATACTTTTTAATTTGGGTTTGTCCATAGGCACCAATCAGACAACTGTTAAGGAAATGAACTCTATAAAACATTTTTTTTTTCAATCTAGAAGTTTTTGAAAATTAAGAGTATCTACTGTCTGGCTATTGATGAATAGGATCTATTAGTCTTACAAGTAACGCAAACCAATTCAACTTTTTATGTCTTACCCATGGATGCAAGAGGCAGCCCTCACAAGGTACAGAAAGTTTACTCCCAGAGATAGTCTAAAAAAGAAAATACTTTATTGTGACAGGTGGTAAGAGTGGTGAAGTGTAAACAATGACTCTGGTTTCCCATGAGATGAGACGCCTCCAGTCACAGATCCGCTAATATCTGACACTGGTCAGATATTGGACTTTTCTAGCAGTAACAAAACAACAAAAGTTGAGATGACAAAGGTCCCTTATGGGCCAGGATCTCTTATGACAAACTTCCCTGAGAGCTGGTACAATCATGAAGACAGTAAGTGGCCAATTGCAAGCCTAGGTTGTTAACAGCAACCTGTTTGGCTGTCCACCAGATGTGTGCCACTACAGGCACCCTCCAGCTGGTAGAGGCCAGAGAGGTCAAATTCTCAAGATATGGAACAAGATGACAGAAACAAAAGGGAATAATAACCATCTCTGGGAGGAAAAAGATCAATGGAAAATGAGTACTCAGAACAAACTTTTACCAAAGTCACTACATACCCAAGGAAATAATTCCACAAATATTTTCTCTGCTAATCTAAATTTAGACAAAGAAAAGACTCTTACCACTCTTGATTCCATCAGACCTTGAAGGCAGAGATCCAGAAGATCTGACGGTAAAAATTCTTACCTTCTGGTAGGTTTTGTCAGGGGTCATAGAATCTTTCAGCGGCTAGCAGCTGTGAAGTGAGCAGTACCCAGCCAGTGAAGTTTGCCCCTTCATAGTTACCAACTTCATGGGCAGAAAGCTTCTCCTTTCTTCCCTTCTAGGTTCTTTGATCTAATAATTAATTTAAATAAGGCAGATTAGCAGGAGAAAATCAAAAGTTAAGTAGTATGTATATATCAGAGAGACCCAGAAAAACCGAGTACCTCTGAAATTGTCAAAGCTATCACCTTCAATATCATTTTTGGCTAGATACCCAAGAGGTTGTTGGGAGTAGAGAGCCATTTGTGAGAAATTACCAAGAAAAGCACAATAAACAAAAGTAAGTTTGTTGTGCGGATTTAAGTTGCTGTCTTCACCATTCATCAATTTCTAAAGATTTAGAGTTATCCCCATATTCTTGGCACAGTGAGAGATGCCCTTACAGATAGATTTGTCTCATACATGTAAATGTTCTCTTAAAAATGGGTAACTTCTACTTGATTTTCAGAGCTTCTCCTGTGTGTGTAGTTTCTTAAAAAGAGAAAACAATCTAAAATAATCCTTATGGTAAGGAGACATTTTTGGGTGGCAAATTCTGCTCCCCTACACTGCCAACCATAGTAAGATCTCTGTTGGGAGCTTTTCTGGAGCCTATACCCTAAGACCAACATATCTTATTAGCCACCTTCTCTCACACTGATGCCAAAGGAAGCTTAGAGCTTAAGAGGTATAAGCATTGGGGCTCATGTCACAGAGAAGGAACAGGAGTCCACCTAAATAACATCAGCAGCAATAAATATGTGCACACGCACACACACACATAGTAAACATAACCACTTATGTACTTGATTGGTATTTCTCCCTAGTTTTCCTTGTGTTGTTTTCGCTATGAAAACATACTAATAATGTCTAAGACCTCATTTTGATTGCTGTTTGAGTGAAAATTATATGTGTATATATATATATATATATATGTTTATATATGTTTATATATCATTATATAAGCACATAGAAATATGTATGCAAATTTCTATTAAATTTAAGTATATAATATTTTTAATATACATCTATATTTGAACTCTGTATATTCCATTCTGTTATGTAGCAGTTTGATCACAAACCATTTTGAAGAAGAGAGAATGTGTATACACTGGCACAACTGATCATCTCTTAAAATTTGTTACATGTGCCCAGGATCAAGATCTCAAAACCTCTGCTTGGCTAGATGTAGGACTGATTTCTAAGTAAAAATAGCTAGAACTCCAACTTTCTGACTGCTTCCTCTGACTAATTACCACTGCAGTATACTTAGTCTCTCAACACACGCACATACTACATCAAAGAATATGTTCACAGAAACAGCCCTCCTCACTATATTTGAGGTCAATAGTCCCAAATTCATGTTCTGCCTATTTTATTTCTATGCTTGGTTGGATTATCTGATAAGTATACCAAATTTTAAGTACTATAAGCAAATTTTCCAAATTCTTAATGCCAAATTTATATATGTAGGTTATTGCAATCTATCTCTTCATTAGTATATTCAGTCTTCATAGTAATCCACACATTCTTCATGATAACTTATGTATAATATCAAGTCTCCAAAAATATGTCAAATTATTTTAATAAGCAGTAGTAATTTAACAAAGATAGTTTATCTTTAAGGAGATATTTTAATCTCTGCTTTAATTGTGCTTACATGAACATATTCTCATCTTTAGGAAAAATAAAAATCAAGAAAAGAATAATTTTAAAATGTTTGACATTTGTTCTTGTGATAACAGCTACATACACCTGCATATACAAATGAAGATAATCACACAGTAGCATTTTAGAAATCCATATATAAGAGAGCAAAACATGACTTTTGTAACATTAAGAAAATTATTGATTGTAATTTATCATGTATTGATCAATAAACCATTCTTTTTAAATTCTTGTTACATCATGATGATGAAATATATTATTTTAATTTTACAATGAAAAAAGAACAAGATTACATATACAACCTGTTAATACCCATAGAGAATGTATATCTGAAAAAGCCAAATTTTTTATTGTGGAATTTTGTCTGTTTTCCACTAAGAATGAACACTCAATAATACCATGTTGAATAATAATTTCATCATAATCATGTAAAATTTCTTCTAGACTATGGTAAATTATTAAAGTTACATAATATTATTGAATTATTTCCATAAATTGCCCATAACTAATTTTTCCAAAAGTAAACATTATCATTTATTCAAACTAAGTAGAAAAATTGAAAAGAAAAAAAAACAAGTTATTTCATAATACCACAGTTTATAAAATACATCTCTATTCAGGCAAGATCAGAGAGATTAAAGTTGATGTCTCAGGTAAATATTAAAAATTGTCTTCTTAATTATGGAACTAATTATTTACTTTAAAAAACTCTAAAAAACTCTAAAAGAAATATTCCAATCACCTGGGCATAGATGTTCTTGTACTTTGTAGAAAACATACCTGAAAGATAAACAATAGCCTGTATTTTATAATTTCCCAAGATTATCACAATAAGTCAAGGGACTCTCTAATTTCCCAGTTAAGGAAATAATCAAAAGTTAATTATAATCTTTTGTCTCTTATTTTTTGTTCTTTGATTAGTTTAGTCTTCCCATCTTTTGATTTGAATTAAGAAAATTATAGAAAAGATGAACACATTAAAATAAGCACCCACATGTATACCTTTTCCTTGATAAATCTGTTCTTAACATTGACTACATTTTTCTCCTCTTCCTTTCTAAATATAGCTCTTGTTATAGAGATATTCTTCTTTTTGGTTAAATCAGTTGAGACTGTAAACAGGATGATGAATGTGGGCAATACGGCAGCATAAGAAGATCCTGAGCTCACCTCCTTCCACAGACACATTAAAATAACAGCAACATCTATACAATTAACTCTAAAAATGACTGAAAGATGGAACAGTGCTGGGAGTCACACTGGCCTTGCTGGATGACAGTCACAGCGAGGAAATGGTAGCGTTTGCACAGCTCCTGCCATGAGAAATGAAAACAGGTACCTCCTTCTGCTACTACTGGCTCATGTTGGAAATGAGCCTGCTGGTATTGAGCAGGCCTCACAATATTCCAGATCAGACCAATATTCCCCACACAGATTGTTCATAAGGAAAGGCATTTCCCTGCCTTTTCCAAAAAGATTTCAGAGGAAAACATTGTGGATGATTGTTAAAAGGCTCTTCCTAAGGGCCTTGCAGATCCAAGACTTACATAATAAAGGGGGCTTGAGTTTGGCCCTGAGACAAAGAGTCTAATTTAGAGTTAAGGACAGATATCCACCCCCACCCAATTGTTTCTGCCTGGAATACTAGCCACCCCCCCACACACAAGGCATTTGTTATCAAGTATTTGGAGTGACTTATTCTGGCCTTGAATATGCTGATTGCTCCCTGTGAAGGAACCTATTGAGGAAATTCATCTTTTGTGATTATGGGAGCAGAGGTGTTTCCTGAAAGACTTGTTTGACCCCTGCTCACAGAGAAGTAACTTCACCCTTTTATGCTAAAAACATTGTTTTATATGCTAAAGATACCTTCTTCCCCATGAGATAAGCATCTAAATCCCCTACCTCAATCGCTATTGATAAGGGTTATGCAGGCGTCTTCTACAAATCTATGTTCTGGGAAATTCTTACATATCAAAGAAGTCTGTTATCAGAAATCATGGTTTAAGGCAAATGCCACTTCTGTGCTGTCCCCCAAACACTTAATGATAAAATAAAGTTGAGCCCCAGTCAGGGCGGAGATGCCTGCCTGGTGACCAGAAAGACTCTCAGGCCTCTCTCACCTCTCCCTCGCCAACACCCTCCTTCAGGGACCCCTGGACCCCGGCCTCCAACAGAACAGACCTTCCACAATGAGTCCTGGAGAGGAGACCACATTGGAAAGGGGAGGTGGGGCAGAGACTTGATGGGAAACCAGATCCTTGGTGGGACTAACCACGAATGCGGGGACATTACAAGATGCAGAAACAAAAGGATGAGATCTCCTGCCAGGTACCTCCCTTGGGGACCTGCACTGGGAAGACGAGTACCCATATGTTTAGCTTTAATAACTTGTGGGGCTTAACTTTGGGAATGTAACAAATCAGTGGGTTTAAAGCTGGGAGAGGTACAGGACAATAGAAAACTGAGTACCTGCCTTAAAGAGCCAGAAAAATATAACCCCACCCATGACAAGCACAGAAGTAGCAGTTAGAAAAGTACCTAGGTATACTCCAAAGGAGATTTAGTGGCTAATTTCAGGTGCTGGAGGGGCAGGAATCTTCTGAAGATTTTTCAGGGAACAAAAGTGCTGGTGGGTGCTATTTCTCTTCCTCTCCACCAGCCTAGAGAGCTGGATGCCTGCAGGAGCCAGTACTAACACTCTCTACCTACTCTGTAAGTACTATGTTCTGCTATGGACCCACCACATCCAACCCACCCACCTCAACACCTGTCCCTCCAAAGTGGTTTCTGTTTTGCCACACCCTGCAGGCAAACCTGACAAGGACTGGTGCGTCTGCAAACTCATTGCTGCTCTGGGGATGTGGGGAACTAACCTCACACACTAGTGTACCCACAATTTCAGCAACCCAGCCTCTTAGCTGGCTGTGCAGAAAGCAAGCTATGCCCTGCAATGTACCTGAGCTATGGCAGAGAAACTAACTGAAGACATCTAGGCCATGCCCACCCAGGAAAGCCTCTCAGGTAGCCACACTGGGAGCAAGCCCTGCTCTTTGATCCTCCAGCAGCTGAGGCAGGAGGCTAAGTGCCTAGGGTGACCACTGGCCTCAGGAACGAACCACACACAGCCTCAGGTCTCTCAACAAATTGAGACTCAGACCTTGCCCAGTGTGCCCTCAGCAGGCAAAGCAGCTCATTGCAGTCAGCTGGGCTGAAGGCAATCACAGATCAGCCATAGCAGGGAAAATGCAGTCATCACAGGAGATAAGCTAGGAATGTCTGATTCTGGAGACCAAGGGGGATTGTGCTATAGGACACTACAGAAACTAACAAGGAGCATGATTTTCAACACCAGAAGACATAGCTGACCTACCTAATACATAGAAACAGAGAATTAAACAAAATGAGGCGACAGAGGAACATGTCCCAAATGAAAGAACAAGACAAAATTCATAGCAAAAGCTTGATAAAGAATTCAAGTCAATGGTCATAAGATTTGAACTAAAAAAAAAGTGAATAAATTCAGAACTTTGACTAAGATTTTAAAAATATTAAAATGAACCAGTCAGAGCTGAAACATTCAATGGCTAGAATAAAAAATAGCATAGAGGGAATCAATAGCAGATTTGAGTATCAGAACAAGGTAACCGGAAGTAACCAAGCTGAACAGCAAAAAGAGAAAAGAATAATAAATGAGAACAGATTAAGGGAAATCAGTGACAGTATTAAGCATATGAAATTCACATTATCGGGGTCCCAGAAAGAAATCAAGAAAAAGGGGCAGGAAACCTATTTAAAAGAAAAATGCTTGAAAATTCCCATAACCTGAGGAAGGAAACAGACACTAAGGTCCAGGAAGCAGAGAAAGCCCTTGCCAAGATGAACCAAAAGGAAATCCACACAAAAAAACATAATGGCAAAAACAATGATTGAGAATTTCAAAAGCAGCAAACGAGAACAGTTACATATATGGAAAACCCCAGCAGGCTATTGGCTGATTTTGCAGAAACTTTGAAAATATCATGCTACTCCCTTGTGGCCTACAAAATACTTACAGGATAAAACTTATGATCCAGAATACACTACCTGAGAAGACTATCATTCAAAATAGAAAAAGAAATGAGTTTCCCAAACTGAAGTCAAGAGTCATCACCACTAAACCAGTCTTACAATCATGGGAATCATATAAGTGGAATAGCCCATAACTAGCAGAAAATTATGAAAGGAAAATATTTCACAGGTAAAAGCAAACATATAGTAAAGGTGCTAGATCAATCATATATAAAACCAGTATAGATGTTTATTTTATTTTATTATTTTTTTAATATTTTTATTTATTTCTAGGCGAGAGAGAGAGACAGCGTGAGCAGGGGAGGGTCAGAGAGAGAGGGAGTCACAGACTGAAACAGGCTCCAGGCTCCGAGCTGGCAGTCAGCACAGAGCCCGACGCGGGGCTCGAACCCACGAACCGCGAGATCATGACCTAAGCGAAAGTCGGACGCTTAACCGACTAAGCCACCCAGGCGCCCCTCCAGTATAGATGTTTAAATACAAGCGTTGTAAAATCAATTATATCTGCAAATATTAGTCAAGGGATATGTAAAATAAAAAAATCTAAAATATGATACACATAAAAAGTGAAGGAGGCAGTAAAAATTTAGTAATTTTAGAATGTTTTCAAACTTAAATGACCAGTAAAATAAAAAAGACCTCTAGTAACAACAAATTTCAAAATTGTAATAGATAAACCCAAACACACACACACACACACACACACACAAAGCAAAGGACTTTAGGCATTATACTGAAGAAAGCTATCAAACCACAAGGGAAGGGTGCAAGGGAGAGAAAGGAACAGAGAAGAACTGTAAAGACAACCACAAAACTCTGAACAAAATAGCAATTAAATATATAACTATTAATAATTCCTTTAAATGTAAATGGCCTAAATGCTTCAATCAAAAGACACAAGGTGGCTGAGTGGCTCAGTTGGTTGAATGTCTGACTCTTGATTTTGGCTGACGTCATGGATCTCACCGTTCATGAGTTTGAGCCCCACAGTGGGCTCTGTGCTGACAGCACAGAGGCTTCCTGGGATTTTTCCTCTCCCTCTCTCTGCCTCTCCCATTCCTGTCTCAAAATAAAAAGAAATTAAAGGCTTTGCTTCTTTAAAAAAAAGATACAGGTGATTGGTTGGATTAAAAAAATAAGACCCATTTAAATGGTACTTAGAAGAGACTCACTTTAGACCTAAAAACACAAAGTATGAAGAAATAGACCATAAAATTAGAAGTGAAAAAAAGGTAAGCCTAGAAATACTTATATTAGAAAAAACATAGACTTTAAAACAAAGTCTGTATTAAAAGCCAAAGAAGGGGACCACATAACCATAAAGAGATCAATCCAACAAAAGAAAATAACAATGGTAAATATCTATGTACCCAACATATAGCACCTAAATACATTAGCAAATATTAACAGACACAAAGGGAAAAATTGACAGTAATATAATAACAGCAGTGGAGTGTAATACCCACTTGTATTAATGAATAGATCATCCAGACAAAAAATCAATACAGAAAGTGTCTTTGAACAACACATTAGACTTAATGCATGAACTTAACAGATATGAATGGAACATTCTACCTCAAAACAACATATTCTTTTCAAGTTCACATGGAACATTCTCCAGGATAGATCACATGTAGGGCCACAAATCAAGTCTCAAAAAATTTAAGAGGATTGACATTGTATCAAGCATCTTTTCCATTCATATAATGATATGAAACTAAAAATCAATTATAAGGAAAAAGAAACTAGAAAACCACCACCTTGTGGTGGCAAAACAACATGCTGCTCAACAACCAGTGGGTCAACCAAGGAATCAAAGAAGACATAAAAATATACATTGAGGCAAACGAAAATGAAAACACAATGATCAAAAATCTTTGGGACATAGCAAAAGCACTTCTAAGAGGGAAGCTTACAACAATGCAGGCTTACCTCAAGGAACAGGAAAAATATCAAACCACCTATTTTTTTCACCTAAAAGATCTTAAAAAACAAAAGTAAACAAAGCCAAAATCTGGGAGAGAGAAATAATAAAGATTAGAGCAGAAATCAATAGAGACAAGAAAAAAATTACTGAAAGCAAGAGCTAGTTCTTTGAAAATATAAATAAAATTGATAAATCTTTACACGGAGTAAACAAGAAAAAAAGACAGGACTCAATACATATCAGAAATGAAGAAAGAGAAATAACAACTGACACCAAAATACAATTATGAAAAATTATATGCCAACATGTTGGACAACCTAGAATAAATGGATATATTCCATTAGAAACACACAATCTCTGTCAGAAAGAATTAGAAAATTTAAAGAGACTAATTACTAGTAACAAATTGAATCAGTAAAAATTCCCAACAAATAAAAGTCCAGGAATGGATGGGCTTATTGGTGAATTCCACCAAATATTTAAAGAAGAGTTAATAGTTCTTCTCAAACTATTCCAAAAAATATAAGAGGGATTCCTGCTTGGCTTGGTTGGTATATCATACAACTTTTGACCTCAGGGTCATGAGTTTGAGTCCCACATTGGGTGTAAATAAATAAAAAAATAAAATATATAAGGGGAAGGATAACTTCAATATTTATTCTATAAGACTAGCATTATCTTGTTACCAAAACCAAAGACATTGCAAGAATATATCTGACAAGCACAGATGCAAAATCCTCAACAAAATACTAACAAACTATTCAACAATACATTAAAAAAATCATTCACCATGATCAAGTAAGATTTATTACAGGGATGCAAGTGTGGTTCAATATTTGCTAACCAATTAATATGTTATATCAAATTAACAAGAAAAATGATAAAAAAAATCTCAATAGATGCATTTTTTGACAAAATGTTCATAAGTGTTAAATGAACAAATATGTTCAAATGTATCATCTGTTTATGACAAGAGCTCTTGACAAAGTGAATTGAGACAAAACTACTTCAACATAATAAAGGCCATATATGAAAACCCCATACCTAAAATTGTACTCTGTGCAAAAAACGGAAAGCTTTTGTTCTGAGATCAAGAACAAGACAAGAATGTCCACTCTTCCCAGTATTATTCAACAGAATGCTGTAAGTTGTAGCCACAGGAATCAGACAAGAACAAAAAATTAAAGGCATCCAAATTAATTAGGAAGAAGTAAATTGTTACTGTTTCCAGATCACATGATACTATATATATAGAAAACTCCACCTAAAAACTATTGTAACTGATAAATAAATTTAATAAAGTTTCAGGATAGAAAATTGTCAGAGGCTGCGCCCTGAAGGATGGGCGGTGTCGGCGAGGGAGAGAGTGAGAGAGCCCCGAGATCCTTTCTGATACCAGGCAGCCTGTCCTGTCAGTTTTGGTGTCTTTATTTATAGGTCAAAAGTTAACATGGCATCAGGAAATGGAATGTTTACAATGGATAGCTCTTTGTGATAAGGTGTTTTTAGAAAATGTACAGAAACAGGTTTTACAGAAGTCTTCTTGCAGAACAGCCCCAATTATAGTGAAGTTGAGTAACTAAGAAAATAACAAGGTGTTCACATTATAATAACACTAAGATTAAGTCATAGGTTTGTAGATACTCTTATCCATCCTCATCACAGCTGCCAGGGGAAGGGAAGGTGTTTCTGGAAAGTAGGCCTTAGGGAAGGGGCTGCTGTACACCATCAGTTAGCAAAGGTGTATGTACTAACTTATCTTCTGCCCTTATCTGTTCCTTCTCTCTAAGTTAGGCTCTTTGTCTCCGGGCAAGACTTGGTTTTCCAGTTATATGCTTTATTGCACCAGAGAGCCAACCATACCTTTAAAGAGTTTAGCTTATTTCCAATACATAGAATAGCCTCTTTGAGTGCATTTACCTTTGTGTCTACTTTTATGATTTCTTGAATAGCTAGGGCATGAGAGACATTTTTGGTTAGTTGATTTGCATGTTGAGCTGTATGAACATCTTGGACTAATGCAACAGTAGAAACAGAATTGTACATGTAAAGATCAATCTTTTATGAGTAAGGGTCATTAGCCTGTTCATAGCTCAAGGGAAAGTATGGAGGGAAACAGGACCTTCTGGAGACACGATGTCTGTTCCCATAATCAAAAGAAGAAGTTCCCACAATAAGTTCCTTCACAAGGTGCAATCATCATACCAGGGCCGGAATAAGGGGACAAATCACTCCTGATATTGATCAACAAGGTATCCTAGGGGTCAGTGCTCAAGCAGAAATAATTGAGTGGGAGTAGATATCGGTCGTCATCTGATTGGCAAGAGACCGTGCAAACTTGCTTTAACCTCACCAGGAGTTTTCTCAACTAGTGGGCTCAGAATGGCTCCCAACAGAAAATTACTATTAAAAATCTGTTGCATTTTCATACACTAAAAATGACATAGGAGAAAGAGAAAATAAGTAAGTCCCATTTACAACTGTATCAAAAAGAATAAAATACCAAAGAATAAATTTAATCAAGGTCAAAAACCTAAACTCTGAAAGCCATGACACTGATGAAATAAACTGAAGAGGACACAAACAAATGGAAAGATATACTATGTTCATAGATTAGAGAAAATGATACTGTTAAACTGTCTACAGTACACAAAGCAATCTACAAATTCCATACAACCCCTATCTAAATACCAATAGAATTTTACACAGTACTAGAAGACAGACTCCTAAAATTTGTATGGAACGACAAAACACCTTGAACAGTCAAAGCAATCTTGAGAAAGAAGACCAAAGCCAGAGGCATCACAATTTTAGGTTTCAAGAAGCTGTAGTAATCAAAAAAGGATTGTTTTGCACTGACACAAATATAGACACAAAAATCAATCAAACAGGATAGCAAGCCAATGAACTGACCCTTACATGGTCAATTAATCTGCAGCAAAAATGGCAAGAATATACCATGGGTAAAAGACAGCCTTCTTAAATGGTGCTCAAGAAAACCAGACAGCTGCATGCAAAAGAATGACTGGTTTGCCTTTTTTTATACCATACGCAAACATGAACTCAAAAAGAAAGAAAGACCTAAGTTCAATACCTGAAACCATAAGATTTTCACAAGAAAACATAGCAGTCTTTTGGATATCAGTCTTAGCAACATATTTATGGAGACATCTTCTTAAGCAAGGGAAACAAAAGCAAATATATACTTTTGCCAGTGCACTACAACAAAAAGGTTTTTCACAACAAAGGTAACAATCAATGAAACAAAAAGGCAACCTATTGAATGGGAGTAGATATTTGCAAATGATATATCCAATAAAGGATTCATATATATAACATATTAAGAATTTATAAAAGTCAACACCAAAAATAAATAATAAATAGGCAAACATATCAATATGGTTTAAAAATGGGCAGAGGACCTGAATAGACATTTTTCAAAGGACACAGATGAGCAACAGACATATGAAAAGATGATCAACATCACAGCAGGGAATGTAAATTAAAACCACAATGAGATATCGCCTCTTACTTGTCAGAAGGACTATAAGCAAAAAGACAAGAAGTAACAAGCACTAGCTAAGTTGTGGAGAAAAAGGAACACCCATTCACTTTTAGTGGGAGGGCAAATTGGTGCAACTACTTCAGAATACAATGTGGAGGTTTCTCAAAAAAGAAATAAAACTAGAACTAATTTCGGATCCAGTAATTCCACTACTGGATATTTACCCAAAGAAAACAAAAACACTAATTTAAAAAGGTGTATGCACTCCTATGTTTATTGAGATCTTGCTATTTGCAACATGGTGGACCTAGGTAAAATTAGGGAAAAACAACATAGGAATAACATAGGAAACAACATAGGAAAAACAACATAAGAATCTCAAAACGGACCCAAATACAGAGATCAAGTTTGTGATTCCCTGAGGGGACTTGAGGAGGGGATGGCAAAATAGATAAAGGGCATTAAGAAATACAAACTCCCAGTTATAAAATAAATAGGTCATGGAGTTGAAAGTACTAAATAGGAAATATGGCCAATAATATCTTAATAACATTGTATGATGAAAGATGGTGACTAAGCTTACCATGGCCAGCACTGAGTAATGTATACAATTCATGAATCAATATGTCATACACCTGAAATTAATATAACATTGTATATTAACTATACTTTTTTAAGAAATAAAATTTGAAAAGTTGTGAGGATAAAATGAAATAGTGGGAAAAAGGGATCAGAGTAAATGAATAATTAAAATGAAAAATGTTATAAACATTGTAATGTCACTCAATGTCATATGTATTTCAAAAAAGAAACATTCTTCTACTTAACTGTAATATGGTAAAGGACTTTCATTTAAAACAATAAAATTATCTAATAACCAGTTACATTCATTTTTCTATTGACTCAATAATATATTTAATACCTTGTTATGATTGTTTGTTTTTCAATCCAACCAAGGACCATGCATAACATTGAGTTGTAGTTTTTTTTCCCTTGATCTCCTTAATCTTTTTAAATAGCCCTTAATCTCTTTTCTTTATCCCTTTAAAATAGAGCTATGTTCTTGCTGTTTTCTCTTTTCCATCATTGATATCTTAAAAAACTCAGGTTTATGTGTGTGCTTTAAATATGTTTCACAACTGAAAATTTTTTCAACAATTTTGTATTGTAGTTAACATACAGTATTATATTAGTTTCAGGTGTATAACATTGTAATCAAGAATTATACACATTACAAAATACTCACAGTGATTAAGTGTAGCTATCATCTGTCACCATAAAATGTTATCATAACATAATTGACTAATATCCCTATGTTTTATTTATTGCATAACTGGGAATTTGTTCCTCTTAATCCTTTTCACCTATTTGAATTTGCTTGATTATTATCTCTTTGTTCAGATTAAACACCATTTGTCTAGAGTACTATAAAAATAATGTGTCACTTTAAGTTCATCACTCTAGTAAGGCCAGAAGATCATTTTGTAATATTCTTGATATTAAATTCCATTACTTGACATAAGGTGATATCAGCAGATTTCATTATAAAAATAAGTCTTTACAAGATTAATAATCACATTGCTAACTATGTAGTAACTAAAATCATTGATAATGTGTATTGGTTATTACACTGATGATTGAAACATGTTATATTCTATTATTCTTTCTGCTTACGTTATGGGCATTTTTACATATAGAACAGACTTTTGTTCTCTGCATTCTTGCACATACATGCGTGTTTCACAGGGCCTCAATGTTTATTTTTATTCAGTAAGCTTTTCAAACATCATATTATTGCAGTTTGCCTTATTGTGGTTTTCAGATACTTTTTTAAAAAACAAATAGAAAGTTTATGGCAACCCTGCACTGAGTAAGTCTAGTGGTATTATTTTTTAATAGTATTTGCTTATTTTGTGTTTCTGTATCATATTTTGATAAGTCTCATAATGTTTCAAATGTATTATTATGTTCGATGGTGATCTGTGATCTTACTATTATAATTGTTTAAGGCACCATAAACCCCAAAGACTGCAGACTTAATAAATGTGTGTTTCTAGACTGTTCTAGCAACCATTGGTTTCCCCATCTCTTTCCCTTTCCTTAAGCTTCCCTATTCCTCTGAGACACAACAATATTGAAATTATAGGTTCTGGCCCCAAATGGGGACATAGGAAGACTCTGAAGTCACCTCCTCCAAGGACACACTACATCTACACCTATTTATAAAGCAGTTATTCTGAAGACCTGAGGGCTGACAACAGCTTCTGCACAACAAAAGGTAGAGAGACCAGAGTATGGCAAAGGGACGAAGACATGGTAGCAAAGGGAATGCCGGCCTGATGCTGCAAGCTACAGTGAGGAGGGCTAATACAAAGCGACTTTAAACAGATCTGTGTGCTCTGAGGCATGGAAAAAAAAAACACAGTTTATAAAAGCAACTAGAATATAAAGGAATCAGCTCTAAAATCCTGCCAAATGGTGGGAGAGCTACTGGAATTCTGTGTTCAAGGCGCTGGCAAGCACCACAGTTTACATCCCCCCTCCACCTTTATTGCACAGACAGGAATAGGGTCTGGACACCATAGCTGGCCTGCTGTCTCAGCAAGCCCAGGCTCCAAGCCCGTACAAACCCCAGATACCCTGGGACCCAGGAAAAAAATCCATGGTTTAAAAAGGCAACTAGAATATAAAGGAAGTAGCCCTAGAACCCTGCCAAATGGTGGAGGAGTTGCTGGAGCTCTATGCTGGAGGGACCGGTGAACATACATTATGTTCCCTTTCCACCTTGCTAGCAAGGACAGGAACAGCAGGCATCGGCACCCCCAAGTACCGTGCCTCAGTTCCAGCTGCCCCACCCCACACCCTGAGCTGCCCTGGGCCGTGCTGGTCTTAACTCCAGTTACCCTGCCAGGGCACCTCCTGTACTGAGCACACTGACACCCCCCAGCTTACACCCTGTTTGGCTTCAGCAGTTCTGCCAAGGTGCACTTCTGTGGAGAGCCCTGGGACACCTGGCTTATGCCCACTTCAACTTCAACTATCCCGCCAGGGTGCCCTCTGTGCATAGAGCTCTGTGTATAGAGCCCCAGATCTCCCTAACTTGCATTTTCAGTGTCAGCCATCCTGACAGGATGCCCTCTGTGCAGAGAGCCCAGGGACTTACATGGCTCATGCCCACTTGGGTTTTAGCTTACCTCCAGGGCACCCTCTGTGCAAAGAGCCCTTGTACTCCCTGGGTCGTATTCAGCTTTTTACAGTCCTGCCATGTGGCCTCTGTGTGGAGATCCCAAGGACTACCCCCCACCCATGCCCACTTTAGCTCTGGCCATCCCACTAAGTTAGGCCCCAGTACAAGTGCCCCGGGCCCCCCAGTCCATGCCAGCCACATCTCAAACTAGACAGCTACAGTTACCATGCGCATACAGAACACAAAATGGAAGACAATACACAAGATCACTCCTTCAAGTTTAGGAGAAGTAACTATTTTGCCTAATTCATAGAAACAAATACAGGAGGTCAAGCAAAATGAGGAGACAGAGGAATGTACTCCAAATGAAAGAATAATACAAAAGCTCAGAAAAAGAACTAAATGAAACAGAGATAAGTTAATATGCCTAATAAAGACTTTAAAGTAATGATCATAAAGATGCCCATCAGACTGGAGAAAAAAATGGATAAATTCAGAATTTCAGTAAGAGATAGAAAATATACTTGAGAACCAATCAGAGTCGAAGAATACAATAACTGAAATCAAAAGTACACTAGAGGGAAGCACCAAGAGATTAGTCAATGCAGATGAATGGGTTGACTGTCTAGAAGACAGGGCGATGGAAAGCACCTAAGATGAATGGTAAAAAGAACAATGGATTTAAAAAATGAGGATAGGTTAAAGGATTTTTTGGAGAATCTCAAACAAACATTCATATTATAGGGGACCAGAAGGAGAAGAGAGAAAAAAGGCAGAAAACGTATTTAAAGAAATAATAGCTGAAGATTTTCCTAATCTGGGAAAGGAAACTGATATCAAGTTTCAGGAAACACAGAGATTTCCAAAACAGATAAATCCAAGGAAGTCCACACCACATATATAATAATTAAAATGTCAAAGTTTAAAGATAAAAAGACAATTTTAGAAGCAGCAAGAGTGAAGAAGAAGTTATGTAAAAGAAACTCCATACAGCCATCAGCTGATTCTTCAGCAGAATCTTTGCAGGCCAGAAAGGAATGGCATGATTTACTCAAAGTTCTGATAGGAAAAAACCTACAATAAAGAATATTCTACTGATAAAGTTGTTACTACTCAGAATTGATAGATAAAACGTTCCACAGATAAACAAAAGTTAAGAGCGTTTATCACCTATAAACAGACCTTATAAGAAATGTTAAAGGGACTTCTTTACAGGGAAAAGAAAAGGCCATAATTAGAAGAAAATTGTGAACCAAAAGATATAAAATATGACAACATATACCTAAAATATGGAGTTGGAAGTAAAAGAAGAATTTCTTTTAAAATGTGTTTTAACTGAAGTGACTATCAACTTAATATGGATTGCTATATGCTTAGGATGTTATAGATGAACCCCATGTTAACCACAAACCCAATACCTATAGCAAATACACAAAAAATAAAGAGAAAGAAAGCCAAGCATGACACTTAATAAAATCATCAATCATAAGGAAAGAGAGCAAGAGAAGAAACAGAGAACTACAAAAACAACTAGAAAACATTAACAAAATGGCAACAACTTCATATTTATCAATAATTATTTTAAATGTAAATGGTCTAAAGGCTCCAATCAAAAGACAAGGTGTGCCAGAATGGATTAAAAAGTATGACCCATTATTATGCTGCCTTCAAGAGACTCACTTCAGATCTAAAAACATATACCAATGAATGTGAAAGAATAGGAGTTCTGGATACTCAATGCCATTAGCCTTTCTGTCAGTCCAAATAGGAAGGGCATGTTTTTCTGGCATTGAGACAAGAAAAATGTAAATTATGTGGCACCCTTATTTCCCTTCCCATGCTGGCATTCATCCACTTAATAGCTTGCTTGCCTGCCTTTTTCCAAGTGACTGGTGCAGCTACTCTTACCCTGTTGGTTATATAGGGAGTCATAGGTTTTCACTATATTTCCCAATCATGTCTCTGCATTAAGTCTGCTTTACTACCTACAGAGTGCATGGATGATAAGGGGCTCTTGACGGTGGAATCTGGGCTAACATATGAAAGGACTCAGTGCTAAGGTATACGAAAACAAACCTGTCCTCAAGCTGAGTGGGTGATTCATTAACCAGTAAAGAAATTGTGCCTTTATTCCTTTTTGCAGGGAAATCCACTAATAAGGGAACTACTTGTTCAAAACATCATCACCTTCTTCAAGGAGTCAGCTTGAGGCAAGGAAGGACAAAGAGATACAGGGGGAATGGAGGAAACAGTAAGGGTGGAGAAAGAAGGAAAAGTCTGATAAAGGGGAAGTGCCTTTAGGTCTCACATTTCCTTTCATTTTTTCTTAATGTTTTGTTCTGGTAATCCAAATCATATTTAATTTTCTTCTTAGAATTATATCCCCCCAAGTACCAATAATTAATTTGTTTGGGATGAAATCCAAGAATCCCAGAAAATACATTAATTTATCCAAATCAAAAGAACTGTTCTTATACCATTAAAGAACCAAATTCTTATATATCCATTCAAAATATGACAAAAATTAGCTTTTTAGGAGAAAGAACTATAGGCAATATTCTTGCATTTTTATACTTTCCAATCATATGATCTTAATGGCATTTTAAAGCTTGTTATCCATGCTATTTCAATAATAAAATCTTGAACTGAGAGAGTATAGTAGTATAGCTAGTATTCCAAAAGAGTGGAGAGCTGGAGGGGAACCCTTTCTATAATTCATGGCCACTTACCTGACTACTGTATGGCCACAGAACATCAGCTGCAATGCTCAGTTCAGGAACTTCCAAACATCCTGTCTTCATTATCAGAATTGTTGGGGAAATATAGTTAAAAACAAAATCTTCTCTCAACCCAGAAAACCTCTGCACAAGGGAGGGAGAAAAAACAATGTCATTATTGCATAAGCATTAAACCAGAATGTGATGTGCAAATCACAGGCAATTTGCTAAGAGTTTGCAAAACCAGAAACACATCTCACCCGTTCAAAGAGCTAGGCAGACACATACCATTTACATACATGTTCTCAAGATAAACAATAACCAGTCCTCAAGTAAGAAGACTTGTCAGCATCATTATCAGGCAGTTTATCCTAATATTTTCATCTAATTGTGGGGATTACCTGTGTTAACTGGCTTTACCCAAAGGAAAAATAAATTTCTCATATCCTCTGACATGAGGTAGTTCTGCAATTTGGAAAAAAGATGCCGCAAAAATTAGGCTCCTTTTCTCCCACAGAAACTGGGAGATCGGGGCCTTGTCCTTGTTGATGATTACATTTCAAGGAGCCGGCTCCCTGCTTGTTGAAAGAGACATTTCTGGGTCATAAAGCTGGCAAGTGGTGTTTTTAGCTTTTAAAAAAGATTTGCAAATATTTCAAAGAGACAGATAAGAATTCAGTATTGTGAAGTTTTCTAAAGTAAATGCTCTAAGGAACAGCAGTCCGTTCCCCTATTTTCAACAGAGAGAATTAAGCTTCTTATTTTTAATTTGTATTTTGCTCTTACAATGGCAATAAATAGGACACCTACTTTCTACTTACATGTTAGTCGGGGCGTGCCAAGAGCAGTAACAAACAACTCCAAAATCTCAAGGGTTTCACAAAACAAAGATACATGCCTTGTTCATGTAAGTCTAATGGCATGAAAAGTGGGTATCTCTCCATACCATCCTTCAGGGTTCCTAGAATTTCTCCCTGGTGATTTTTCTAGCAAATACTAGGCAGAAAGGAAGCAAAAGGAGAGGGAGTTCTCTCAAGTTATTGTGTGGGAAAAGAGTACGTCCTATTTTGTTTTCTATATATTTAAGAATTTTAAGCACATATTTTTATGATATTAAACATTATTTTATCTCCAAAACGCAGGTGTAAAAGAGGCCAGCAAAGTCGTCACTTTCTGATTTTATTTATAGAAGGTCCATGACCTGACAACAATAATCGCTGATGGTAGAAATAAGGTTGTCTCTGGGGCAATGAGCAGGCAAGAAGGAGATGAAAGAAATATCCCATACCACCCCCCCCCCCCGTTTTGCATGAAAAACTAATTTTAAAAAAACAAATTACTAGGAAATATATCACATCCTTGAAACACCCAAAACAGGCTATACTGTCATTTCATGTAATAAGTTACTAAAAAGACAACAAGGTCCTTCTCAAAATGATAGTGTGCTAGAGCTGGGACAGCCCCCAAACTGCTATAGAAGGTCCAAGCAAAGGTGGTGTTTGGTAATGAGGGAGTTTCTCCTTTTTTTTCTTTAAAGGAATCACAGTTCACCCCTGAGCTGCTTACTTTTTCTCCTTTGACCTTGTTGCCAAGGGATGGTCTCCTGAGCTCTGTAATTTGAGGGGGCTAAGTAAACAATAATGAGTTTAGGCTTTTATTCCACGCTGGATTTTCCAACTCTAGTGCTCAATAACTCTCTTAATTAAGAAGGCAACAGTTCCTCCTTCAATATTTATTCCTGGATACTGGCATGTAATCAGAAGCCCCCTCCCCGTCAAGGGAGGGTGTTAGTGCAAGACTGTCCTGTCGCTCTGCTGCAGATAGCCTCAGGAACCATCATGGCAACAGTGAGAGGGAAGGTCAGCTCCCCATACCCAGTGTAACATCGCCTCTCATGTTTCTAAAGAGTCTCCTATCTGAAAGACGTAATGCGTATTTAAAGAAATGAATTATCAACATCTTGATAGCCAGAAACAGATATCCACAAGGAATTGTTCAAGTTCTTATCCAAACTACCTCTCCCAGCTCCACATTTAAATCAACTTCATGCCTTTGTATATAAAACAAAACCAAGCCAAAGACCCGGAAACCATTTTTTTTTCCCTCCTAAACTAGTGACCTCATGGATTTTATTTTACAGCTTATGGAATATGACTTAGTAGTCCTTCTGGTAAACAAGAGGTTGGCAACAAACAGAAACACCTCTGCTCACACTCCACCAGATAATAGGCAGGTTAGAGGAAACTGCCAGTTTGTTGGTGCCTGTATACTAAGAAGAATCTGGTATCTTGCAGGGCTCTGACTTGGTACACCGGAGATCCCCAGTGCCAAGAGAAGCATGTAAAATTGAGGCCATCAAAAACTCTCCTGTGCTATATCTGACCCAAATTTTAGCAGTTTTGTCCATTTGACTTTCTAGGGTGACACATGCTTGGAACTTGTTGCATCAAACTTCACTTAAAAGACCAAAACTCCTATTTCACTTTTTAAATAGATTCCTGCTGTCAGCTCTGATGGTCGATTGCAAAGACTTCTATTTCCCAACAGACAGGCGAGATTCCTTCATCTTCTTGGTCATGGTTTAGATGAGGTACACACAGTCATCCACACACTTAGTTGCACAACTCTCCAGCTGCCATTTCACCTGAAGCTCTTTACTTCCCGCATCTATTGAATCTTTGGGTTTATCACTGCAATGCAAGGTGCACTGGGCCAGGTGGTCCTGGAACTTATCCAACACACTGGTCACCAGAGGCATATGGCAGTGCTCAATGAACTGGTGCATCAGCTGCCATGGAACTCTGCTGTCCTCACAATGGCTGGTGCTGCACTGGAATATGAGGCCCTTCATCTTCTGGACATTCTCTCACTCCAGACTCTCCACCACAGAGCACATCTCCTCCTGTCTCCAGAGCTGCTGCAGCCCTGTCATGGGGACCCTGCACTGCACCAAAAATACCCTATACCTTGTTTTACATGGTGAATATATAGATTTTACAATTGTCAGAACTCATATAAATACACACATAACATCTTCAGATACCAATTTATTTCAGGGGTGCCTGGGTGGCTCAGCTGGTTAAGCCTCTGACTTTTGATATTGGCTCAGGTCATGACCTCATGGTTTGTGGGTTTGAGTGCAGATCCTGCTTGGGATTCTCTCTCTTCCTCTCTCTGTCTCTCCGCTGCTCTCACTCTTTCTCTCTCTCTCAAAATAAACATTAAAAAAGTATAAAAGATAAGTTTTCACAAAATAAGTAGAACTTTCCATTTATCATTCATCCATTCATTATTCACGTTTTAGTTTACTTTCTAAATATTTAAATATCTATTATATGCCAATTTACTATGCATTATTTATACAATGGTAAGTAAGACAAATGTGTAGGCTTTTCTAGTGGAATTCTCTCTACAATTGCAATTCTGAATGCAATATTATTTCCCTGATTGCATTACTCTATTTTGCTTTTGTTATTGTCTTTTAATGGTGTATAAAATTTTAAAAATTAAAACTGAAACTCTGTTTTTTTTTTACTTCGACTATCCTTTCTGCTGTGTTTTGTTTTTTTCTTCCCTGGTCTTATACTAAAAAACTCTCAATTATGTTTGAAAAATTTGAGCAAATTTTTTATAGATAAGCCCCACCTCCAGAGACTGTAAAAGACTGTGTACTATCTACTGAATTAAAAACAATCTCACCATATCCTTTTATTTTGATAACAAATTGCTGTTCATACGGAATATAGATGTATTTTCCAATTACGCTTACATGTACATGAAAAATTGTAGTAAACAAATCACATTAAAATGACAGCAGTTCCTACACTTTGATATGTTTACAGCTTTACCTGATTAAATTTCAAAAATAAAATTGTTCCCTATAGCAATTTGTATAACTGCAATTCTCACAAATAACCTGTTGTTGGGAAGTAAAGAATATATATGGCTATAGCATCTGAAACATGCATTTCACTCATGTTTGAAGTTTAATTTACTCTAAGCTGAACAAGCCAACAATGTTAGACAGCTGTTAAAATGTCTAGCATATTCTAAGGCCCATTAATACAAGATCTAATGCAAAAACAAGTGTATATTAATGATTTTTGTTAATCACCCATCACTCATGTATTATATTCAATTCTAAGCACTGTGTTTTTAGAATATGGTGATCAGAATAACAGTTTTGGTAATAACAGAAATTCATTTAATCCTCATGGCAACTCTAAAACAGTGGTAGTGTCATCCACATATTTTACTGATGATGAGAAATAGCTAACTTTATAAATCTGGGACAGTGTTGTGAAGTGTGATGATGGAATGCCTATTTAGATGTATCATGACCATCAGGGCCATTCAATTAAACTGTCTCATGCTATTAAATGATTTATCAGAAAATATTTTACATTTAAAAGAAATTCACAACACTGTGAAAGAAACCTGGATGCAAGAAAAATGTTAACATTTTTATTTATTGTTTTGAGATAGAGAGAGAAAGAGACAGTATGAGGAGGGGAGGGTCAGAGAGAGAAGGAGATACAGAATCCAAAGACAGGCTCCAAGCTCTGAGCTAGCTGTCAGCACAGAGCCCAATGCGGGGCGTGAACCCAAGAACCGCGAGATCGTGACCTAAGCCGAAGTCAGATGGTTAACTGACTGAGCCACCCAGCCGCCCCTAACATTTTATTTTAAAGTTAGGCTGTAAATATCTAAAACAAAGTAGAAAACAATGTTTATTTAGAGAGATAAGGTTTAAAAAGAAGCAGTGGATCCTATGTATGTGTGCCGGGTGTGTATGTGTGTGTGTGTGTGTGTGTGTGTGTGTGTGTGTGTGTGTGTTTGGCCTATAGGTTATGTATAACTTAATTTCTGTTCTTGGAATCATAAATACATTTAAGTAGATTTCGGACATTTTCCCCACCTGAAAATAGTCAGTAGTCTCTGAAACACCAGTAGATCTCAAATTTATAAAAGGGAGCCACACATTCTTGTCAAGCTTTCATTCTTGCAATGTGAGGGAAAAGAACAGGTCTTCACTAAATTTCATGCTCTCATGAACCTTAAAATAATTTACAGAGTTATCAGGGCATTCATTCAATTTCCTTATTACCTGGCAGTTGTAGTACACAGGTATGCCCGACTAAAGAAAAACCTTTTAATTTTGAGCCAAAATAAACTCTATACATCTAATGTTTAACTTCTGGCAAAAGTTACCTTAATATGCATTTTGACATTTCATATATTATATATATTTTATATATGTTTAAGTGTATTTGAAACAAAAATCAATAATTTTAAATTGAACTAAGACATTACATTTAAAATGTTTCACATTTTAACGTTACTTGTTGTATTTTCTTTTTCTTTGTAGAGTCCATAATGATCTTGGTTATCCAGTTTGGTCCAGACATTTATTTTAAATTCATTTATTTGTTTTGAGAGAGAGAGCACAAGTGGAGGAGGAACAGAGAGAGAAGGAGAGGGAGAGAATCCCAAGCAGGCTCCACACTGCCAGCATGGAGCCTGATTGTGGGCCTTGAACTCATGAATTGTGAGGTCACGACCTGAGCTGAAATCAAGAGTTGAATGCTCAACTGACTGAGCCACCCAGGATCCCTGGGTCCAAACAGTTGTGTAGTGAGAGTAGGTCATCATATGCTAATTAACTTTTGGAAGCAAACTTGAAATGTTACCTGTATCATGTGTCTGTCTTGATCTCTCCTCCTTCCATTCCTACCCTTTTATAAGTGGGCATCAGAGTCATGAAATAGTAACTTACCATTCAATTATTATTTGCTCCAGCAGTATATTTGTTTTTTAAAAAAGACAAAACATTCAGAAGAGAGAATATGGAACAAGAAACTAAGTAAAGAATAGACTGGAAACTTAAATGAGGGACCTACTTGGTGATAGTTTCAGAGCATTTCAGTGAAATTCTATATTCATGAGTGGAAGACAAGGGATGGTAATATATCTTCACAATAACTTTGTGGAATAATCCAGAAAGACAACTGTAAAAGAATTGTATTGAATTATAAATAACTGCCTCCAAAAGGAAGCCAATGAACTCTCATTTCGGAAATTCCTACACACTGATGTTTTTATAATATTCTTTTAAAATCTAAACTCTTTTGTGGTAAGCATATATATATATATATATATATATATATATATATTCAACAGAAACAACGATCTGAACTTTGATGCTGTTCTAAACCCAGAGATTACTACAAGGGTAGTAAGGGGTACCAGTGTAACAAAATAAGAGCATGATTTTCCCTTAATCCTTATTCTGCTTTCCTAGTTTTTATAACCAGATGTGTCCCTGAATTCTGATTTTGCAGTAAACCACTAAATTTATGCAGTAAAACTCAGCCAATTAATCTGATATTTTGGTTTTCAGCTCTTGCTCCTGCCATTCCCTGTAACTCCCCTTTATCTAAGATCCGTGCTCTGTTACTTCTCAGTCTGACAAAAGACTGACTTCCACCTAAAATGATCTCTCATAGAACCCATTTCTGTTAATATCTTAAGCAGTATAATTATGTTTCCCAAGTAGTTTCTGCCATGATACCAAAATTCTAAATCCTACCCACTGGAAAGTAGCCTTTTGTAGAACAGATCTAAGTTGCCAAGCAACAATGCATAAATAACCAATAACTTTGGTGAGAAGCACAATGTAGAATTAGTTACATCCATTCTATTCTTTCCTTGGCACCTGCTTACAATTATTATGATATAAGCAGCATTTCTTCTAAAACTTAGAGCCAAACACAGCTACTGATATATACTAATATATACTCTGTGCCATTCAGTTATGACTAAGTTTTGTCCAATTTATTATTTTTAAAATTTCAGAAAATAGTATTGTTCTAAAACTTGGAGCTGGCTTAAATGTTTATATGCTTTTTTTTTTTTAACTCATCAAAATGGTTGAGGTTGCAGGGCAACCAACTAGCCCATTGTCTATAGATAGAAATTTCTATAAGGGAAGGTGAACCTGAAGAATAAATAGCTAAACAAAAGTAATAAAAATTCAGTTAAAATCAAAACAACAAGTAGGTAGAGTGTGGGCTGGTAACAGTGTGTGGTAAGAGACAGGGTTATATATAAGAGATTTCATATGACCTTTCAAGCCTTATTTTTAATTCACAAAGTAATCACCCTGAAAGACACCATCATGGTACAGACAATGGGCTAGGAAAGCAAGCATAGTGAACATGAGACTTCATCAGTGACTCTTAGACTATAATACCATACGAATTACAGCATTCTACAGTGGGTATACCAACAAGAACAATTGCCTTCAGGGCAACCCATGATGGAAGCCCATTGCAGCTATAAGAATGAAACACAAATAAACCTTTATTCTTAAGGAGGAACAGATTAGAAAAAAAATTTTAAAAGGGGGGCACCTGGGTGCCTCAGTCTGTTAAGCGCCTGACTTCGGCTCAGGTCGTGATCTCATGGTTTGTGGGTTTGAGCCCCGTGTCAGGCTCTGTGCTGACAGGTAGCTCAGAGCCTGGAACCTGCTTTGGATTCTGTGTCTCCCTCTCTCTCTGAATCCTTCCCTGCCCACGCAGTCTCTCTCTCTCTCTTTCTCTCTCAGAAATAAATAAAACATTTAATTTTTTTTTTAAAAAAGAAGCACAAATAATTTTAAGTCAAAACTACAGCTAAGAGAATGAAGAGAATACTGAGAAGGTCACACCCATGAGACCCAAGAGCCAAGTCTGCCTAATACTCAGTCCTCATCCATAATATGGAGAATGATGTTATTCCTTGACCCATACCCATCACCATAAGGCTAGCAAGAATCTAGTAAGAAGAATGGGAGAACACTGCAAAGGGAAAACCTAACAGTGAATGAGTACAGACATTGAAGAAAAGTCACCATCAACTCAGCTCCCACCCTCAACATAAAGTGGTTATGGAAGATTCTGATGACCACTGAAATGAACCTCAAGGAAAACAGAACAAGAAACTTCAAACTCAGGTCAACTCCTAACAAGATTAACTCAAACCTCCAAAATAAAGATTTAGCAGGGGAGCTGTGATCATTTCCACCATAAACTTATTTATTTCAGTCTTCCCTATTGAACAGTGAATTGAAATACATAAAAAAGGCAGAGTTAGGTCCCTATTATGTTCAAGATGTCACTTGTGACCCATCTCACCCAGAGTAAAAGAAAACATCTTCTCTGTTCTCATTGTCTTCACCCTTGCTCATGCTTATGTAGCCTCCTTTTGCACCATTTAATACATCAACCTGCCAAGGTTTTGAAACTTGCTGTTCCAGGGGCACCTGAGTGGCTCAGTCAGTTAAGCATCCAACTTCAGCTCAGGTCATGATCTCACAGTTTCTGAGTTCCAGCCCTGTGTCTGTGCTCTGTGGTAAAAGCTCAGAGCGTGGAGCCTGCTTTGGATTCTGTATCACCCTCTCTCTCTGCTCCTCCTCCAATCATGCTCTGTTTTTGTCTCTGTCTCTGTATCTCTCCCAAAAGTAAATAAACATTAAAAAAAGTTTAAAAAACTACCCATTTTAAACATAAAGGTATTAAAAAGTTAGTAAATGAAAGAAAAGCTTTAGCATATAAACAATAACCAAAAGTAAAGACAAATTCAAAACATAGGATATTATCAAGAAAAAAAGAGAACTGTATAGTTATTAAAAGGTCAATTTCCAACAAGATACAACAACCCTACATGTTTACATGATTAGTAAGACTCAAAATTCATTAAGTCAAAAATAGGGAAAACTACAGAATAGAAACAACACTCGGGGAATTCAACACATTTCTTTTTCATAAATTGATACAACTTGAAGAAATAACATTTATATGGATATGGAATACCTGAGCAACACTATCAATTAATTTGACCTAATGATCTCAAATATTCCCCTCACAATGTACATTAAGTCTTCACCAAGAATGTTTTAATAGTACAGAAGACAAACTTCAGTACAATTAAAAGGATAAAAATCATATACAGTATTTCTCAGCCCATGCTTGAATTAAACTAGAAATCAATAACTGACAAGTTTAATAATCTCTATATTTGAAAAAGAGACAATAAAATCTTAAGTAACTCATGGCCCAAAGAGATACTCTCAGAGTAAATTAATAATGTTTTGCACTGAATAAAACTGAATATACAGGAAATAAAATACAGCTAAAGCAAGGCTTAAAGGAAAATTTGTAGTATCCAAAGCTTAGTCTAGAAAATAAGAAAGATTCCAAAATAATCTTAAGCAGATTTAATTTAAATTAATTTAAAAATTTAAACAATTTTTAAAAACTAAAAGAAAGTTTTAGATAAATGGGGAAAAATAGAAATATGAGAAATTAACCACATTGAAGATACAAAAACAACAGGAAAAAAAATGACACCAGAAGCTGGCTCTTTGAAATACCAATAAATTGAGAAAACTCTAACCAAAGTGACTAAGAAGAATAAAAAAAGAGGGAAGATGTAAACTACTATTATCACAAACAAAAAGGGAATATTGCCACAGATCTCACAGATAATAAAGGATAATCAATTAATATTACCAACCACTCTATATCCATAAATTCAAAAAGTAGATTAGTAGACACAGTTCTTGAAATACATTACCTGCTAATGCTCATTAAAATAAGATAACCTGAAAAGTACTGTATCTATCAAAATAATTAAATACATACTGAAAATCTTCCCAAAACAACAGAAACAAAAACAGTCCATGCCTAGATATTTGGTGAAATCTAACAAATGTTTAATGAAGAAATCATACCAATTTGCATGAACCTTCTATAAAATGGAGACAATTAAACTATTTAGTAAGCCAGAATTACTTTAATTCCAAAACCAGGGAAAACATAAGAAGTGCTTATACTACTTTGCCTTATAATCATAAATACAAAGATGTTAAACAAATAATCAAAGCAAATCCAGTAATATAAAAAAAGGATAAAATAATACAATCAAGTATTGTTTATTCTAGGAATATAAGGTTCTTTCAAAGCTCAATAATTAATCAGTGAGGAGACTTCTGGAAAGATGATGGAATAGGAAGGCCTGAACTCACCTCCTCCTACAGACAGACCAAGATTACAGTCACCTCAATGCAACTAATTCTGAGAGCTATCTAAGGACGGCCAGAACAGACTGTCCACAGTTCATTCTGGAGAGGAAGCCGCATTGAAAAACATAGGATGGGTGGGGTTGTAGTTGGGAACCAAATCTCGGGTGTGACTAATGATGAACAGGAGGGACACTTCTAACATGAGGAAGAGGATCAGACCCCACACCAGGCCTCCCAGATGTGGGGGACTCACATTAGAAAAATGAGTCCCCATAAGTTTCGGCTTTGAAGGCCAGTAGTGCTTAGCTTTGTGAGTTCTTAGAATCAGTGGACCTTGTCTCTGGGAAGCCAGATGGCAATAGAAAATTGAGCTCCTGTCATTAAAGAGCCACCATAACAGTTTACCCAGCTGAGCTACAGCCTAGAGGGAACAATTTGAAAAGCACTGTGGTATACAGAGAGATTTGTTTACTAGTCGTGGAACATGTACTGGAGGAGAAGCAATCTTTAGGAGATTTCTCACAGAATAAAAGAGTTGGAAGGCACCATTCGTCTCCCCATTCTCTGCAGCCTATATATAAGGACACTTACAGGAGCCAGTGGGACACTATCCACCAATTTTGGTAGCAGTGCCAGCCCTGCCTGTGGATCTTCCTGTGGATCCGTCCAACACACCCCACTACAGAGAAGTCCCTCCAGTGCAGCTCCTGCCACATCACATCTTGCAAGCAGCCCGAACAGGAACTGATGCCACTCCAAAGTGACTCCTTCCCTGGGAAGGAGAAGATAACCACATGCACCCATGCACCTGACATCCCAGCAGCTGAACCCTTATATCTAGCAGTACAGATACAGAGCCCCTCTAATCAGTGTGACTATGGCACCAATAGAGGGACTGGGGTCTGGTATCTGGTCTTCCTGCAGGCCCTGCTCACCAACAAAATCCCTTCAAGGAACAATGCAGAGAGAGCCTCTGCATTTGGTGTCACTTCAGCCCCAGCAGAAGGGCTGAGGGCAGGTATCTTGTCTGATTACTGATACCACCCAACTACAAGCCTATCGCAGGCTCAGACTGACTGCTTAACAGCACAGGGACTAAAACCTGCGCAGTGTGCCTACAACAGGCAAGAGCAATTGTAGTCTACCAGACTGAGGGCAAGCATGTGGCCCTGCCACAATGGCACAGCACACACAAACCACACAGTAGACATTCTTGAAGCTCCTGCTTTTGAATGGGGAACCTTCTGCTACAGGATACCACAGAACCTCTTCTTTTTAAAGGTGACTACTTTCAAGATCAGAAGATGTAACTGGCTTTTGAAATACACAGAAACAAAGAGCAAGTTGGAGAAAATGAGGCATCAGAGAAATATATCCCAAATTAAAGAATAAGAAAAAAACCACAGCAAAAGAGTGAAATGTAATGGAGGTAAGCAATTATGCGTAGTAAAGAATTCAAAGTTATAAAGATAGTTATAAATAGTTATAAAGATAGTTTTGGGACTTGAGAAAAGAATGTAGTGTCTCAATGAGACCATCAACAAAAAGATTGAAAATATACACTTAAAAAAAAGATGAAGAACTCAATAACTGAAAAAAAATAGAGAATCAATAGCAGATTAGAGAAAGGAGAAGAACAGATTAGCAATTTCGAAGACAGAGTCATGGAAACGAATCAAGCTGAACAGATGAAATAAAAACAGATAATAAAAAAAGGAAAATAGATTAAGAGAACTGGTGATATCAGATATAATAATATTCACATTATAGGGATCTCAGAAAGGGAAGAGTGTGAAAAGAAAGCAGAAGATTTATTTGAAAAAATAATAACCGTAAACTTTCAGAATCTGGGGAAAGAAACAAAAATCCAGATCCCCCAACAGAGGGCCCCCAACAAAACCAACTCAAAGAAACCCATACCAAGACACATAATAATTAAAATGGATAAAAGTAGTTATAAAGAGACAATTTTTAAAATAACAGGAACAAAGAAAAGAGTTACATACAAGGAAACCCCATAAGGTTATCATTTGATTTTTTAGCAGAAACTTTGCAGATCAGCAGGAAGTGGCAGGATATATTTAAAGTACTGAAAACAAACACATTTGTAACCAGAATATTAAACCCAGCAAGGTTATCATTCAGATTAGAAGGAGAAATAAAAAGTTTCTGAGACACACAAAAGTTAAGGTAGTTCACTACTAAACCAGCCTTACAAGAAAGTTAAAGTGAATTCTTTGAGTGGGGTTGGGGAGGGGGGAAACAGTCATAATCAGGAATAAGGAAATAATGAAAGGAAAACAAAAACAAAAACAGAAAGCTATTCAAAGGTAAATGCAAACATATAATAAAAGTAGTAGATTAATCATTTATAAAACCAGTGTAGTGGTTAAGGCACAAAAGCACTAAAACCAGTTACTAACATAAAAATCAGTCAGGGGATTCACAAAATTAAAGGATATAAAGTGTGTCATCATGTACACAAAATGTGGTGGGGGTAAAAATTTAATGCTTTTAGAATGAGATCAAACATAAGTGACCGTCAACTTAATATAGACTGCTATGTGCATGTTATGTATGAACCTACTGATAAACACAAATCAAAAAGCCTACATAGTAGATCTTTATAACAAATAAAGAGAAAGGAATGTAGGCATTAACACTAAAGAAAGCCATCAAATCAAAGGGAAGAAAGAGAGAAGGAACAGAAAACTACGAAAACAATAATAAATCACGTAACAAAATGATAGTAAGTACATACATATCAACAATTACTTTAAAAATATTTTTAAATGTTTATCATTTTTGATAGAGAGAGAGTTCAAGCTGGGGGAAAGGGCAGAGAGAGAGGGAAACACAGAATCTAAAGGCTCCAGGATCTGAACTGTCAGCATAGAGCCTAATGTGGGGCTCGAACCCATGTACCATGAAATCATGACCTTAGCCAATATCAGATGCTTAACAAACGAGCCACCCATGTGCCCCTACTTTAAATATAATAGGACTAAATGCTCTGATCAAAGGAAATAGTGTGATGAATGGATAAAAAGGCAAGATTCATATCTATATGATGCTACCGCAATCAGACAAGAAAAATAAATAAAAGGCATCAAAATCTGTAAGGAAGAAGTAAAACTTTTACTATTTGCAGATGATATAATTATAAAAAGAGAAAACCCAAGAGACTGTACAAGAAAACTGCTAGAACTGATAAATTTAGTAAAATTACAGAATACAAAATCAACATATGGAAGTCTGTTGCATTTCTATACACTAATAATGAAGCAACAGAAAGAGAAATTAAGAAAACAATCCCAACTTAACAATGATTACATGAAAAGAATAAGATACTTAGACATAAACCTAACCAAGGAGGTGAAAGACATGTATTCCAAAACTACAAAACATTGATGAAAGAAATTGAAGATGACACAAACAAATGGAAAGATTTCATGCTCATAGATTGGAAGCAATCTACACATTTAATGTAATTTCTATCAAATACCAACATTTTTCACAGAACTAAAATAAATAATTTTAAAATGTATATGGAATCACAAAGGTCCCTGAATAGCCAAAGCAATTTTGAGAAAGAAGAATGAAGCTGGAGATATGACAATCTCAAATTTTAAAATCTACTACAGGGGTGCCTGGGTGGCTCAGTCCGTTAAGCATCCAACTTCGGCTCAGGTCATGATCCCACGGTTTGTGGGTTCAAGCCTCGTGTCGGGCTCTGTGCTGGAGCCTGCTTCAGATTCTGTATCTCCCTCTCTCTCTGCCCCTCCCCTGCTCATGCAGTCTCTCTCTCTCTCTCTCTCTCAGAAAAAAAAAAAAAAGATCTACTACAAAGCTGTAGTAATCAAAACATAATGGTAGTGGCACAAAAAGAACACCTATATCAGTGGAATAGAATAGAGGCAAGGAAGAAACCTGCACTTATATAGTCAATTAATCTACAACACAGGAGGCAAGAATGTACAATGTGGAAAACACAATAAACAAATGGTTCTGAGAAAACTGGACACGCAAAAGAATAAAACTGGATCACTTTCTAACACTATATTCAAAAATAAACTCAAAATGAACTAAAGACCTAAAATTATTCCTGAAACCGTAAAACTCCAAGAAAATATAGGGTACAATTTCTGTGGCATTAACCATGAAAGTACTTTTCTAGATATGTCTCTTTAGGCATAGGAAACAAGATCAAGCTATTGGGACTGCACCAAAATCAAAAGCTTTTGCATAGCCAAGGAAACCAACAAGAAAACGAAAAGGCAACTTACTGAATGACAGAAGATATTTTCAAATGATATATCTAAGAAGGGGTTTTTATTCAAAATATATAAAGAACTTATATAACTGAAGACCAAAACATCCCACATATAATCCAATTAAAAATAGGCAAAGGATCTGAATAGATATTTTTCTAAAGAAGACATACAGATGTCCAACAGGCTCATGAAAAGATTCTCAACATCACTATTTGTTATCAGAGAAGTGCAAATCATAATCTTAATGAGTTATTACCTCACACATATCAGAATAGCTAAAATAAAAAAGACATGAAATAGCAAGTGCTGGCAAGAACATGGAGAAAAAGGAACTCCTGGGCACTGTTGGCAGAAATACAAATTGGTGCAGTATGAAGTCTGCTGAAAAACTTAAAACCAGAAATACTATATGAACCAGTAATTCCACTATTAGGTATTTACACAAAGAAAATGAAAATATTAATTTGAAAAGATATATAAACACTTATGTTTATTTCAGAATTATTTACCATAGCCAAGATATGGAAGCAATCCACATATCTATTGGCAGATGAATAAAAAATTGTGGCATATGTGTACAATGGAATATTACACAGCCCATTAAAATAAAGAGATCTTGCCAATTGTTGCAACATGGACAGACCTGGAAGGCATAATGTTAAATAAAAAAAGTCAGAGAAAAATATCCAATTTGATTTTACTCACATATGGAACTTATGAAACCAAACAAGGAAAGAAAAAATGATACAAACAAAAAAGGACATTTAAATACTGAACAAACTGCTACTTGCCAGAGGAAAGGGAGGTGAAGTGAGGGGTGACATAGATAAAAGAGATTAAGAGTACATTTACCTTGATGGGCAATGAGTAATATATAATATTGTTGAATCATTATATTGTACACCTAAAACTAATATAATACTGTATGTTAATTATACTTCAATAAAAATGAATGAAAATTGCCATATTAACATACTAAAGCAAATGTAGAATAAATGTTTTGTACAACTCAACATTTATTCATAATAAAACTAAACAAACTAAGGGTAGAAATTCCCTTAGTAAATAAAGAATATCTATTAAGCTAACATCATACATAATAAGAAAATCTGGATTTCTTTCTCCTAAAATTGGTTACATAAATATAAGATGTCTTCTAACACCATTCCTATTTAACACTGTACTGGAAGTTCTAGGCATTGCAATAAAGCAAGAAAAAGAAATAAATTATATTCAGATTGGAAAGGAAGATATAAAAATGATGTCTATTAACTTACAACATGAATGCCTCCGTAGAAAGTGTCAAAGAGACTTCAAAAGAACTCCCAAATCTGGAAAGCAAGTTTAACAATACCCCATGATGCAATATCAACATAAAATCATCAATTATCAATTATATTTTTGTATAGTTGCAATGAACTGAATTTTTTAAACAAGAAGATACCAAAGATTACTACAGCACCAAAAGGAACTACTTAGATATAATTCTAACAAAACATGTACAGAATCTATATGCGAAAACTAAAATTCCTCTGAAAGAAATTTAGAATTCCTAAATAAGTGTAGAGACAAATTATGTTTATTCACTGGAAGACTCAATATTCTTAAGATGTCACTTCTACTTGAGTTGATTCACTCATAGCAATCTCAAAAATACCTCAGCAGATTTTCTTGGCATATACTGACAAGCTTAACATAAAATTTATATGTAATGAGAGGGATATGACTACTTAAACCTGTTTTGATGAAGAACAAAGTTTGAGGGCACATACTACCAACTTTTAAGACTTGTTATATTGTAGACAGTGTGGTATTAGTGAAATAATATATAAATTAAATGAACATAATAGAAAATACAGAATAGATCATCACAAATATAGTTAACTGATTTTTTAAAGTTTTTAATGTTTGATTTATTTCCGAGAGAGAGAGAGAGAGAGATTGTGAGCAGGGGAGGGTCACAGAGAGAGGGAAATACAGAATCCGAAACAGACTCCAGGCTCTGAGCTAGCTGTCAGCACAGAGCTTGACGCAGGGCTCGAACCCACAAACTGTGAGATCATGAATTGAGCCGAAGTCAGATGCTTAACCCACTGAGCCACCCAGGCGCCCAAATATAGTTAACTGATTTTTGATAAGTGTGCTAGGAAACTCAATAGATAAAAGAGAGTGGAACAACTATTCATTGGAGAAACAAATGAATCTTGATCTATATATCACATGTCCTGGAAAGTACTAAAAATGGCTAATCAATCTGTTATAAAATCTAAAAATCTAAAAGTACAATGCTTCAGGAAGAAAACAGTGTAAAATCTGCCTAATTTTGAATTGGGCAAATAGTTTGGTTTTATACACAGCACCAAAAAATAACCATTAACAAAAAACAACTTTATGATAAATACGAAATAAACAAAATTTTCCCTGGTGAAGACAGAGCTAAGAACTTTGAAAAAGTGGTGTAGATTTGGAGAAAATATTATAAATCATATTCCTGAAAACCACATCCAGTATATAAAGAGAATTCTCAAAATGCAACACTAGTAACACATTAAAAAAATGGAAAGCACAATGACATACCACAGCACACCTATTAGGATGCCTAAAGCCCTCAAAAGCTATTAATACTAATTACTGGTGAGGATACGTATCTTCAAGAATTCTTATTCATTGCTGCTGGGAATGCAAATGTACAGCCCCTTTTGATAAATAAAAGTTTCTGACAAAGCTGAAAATAGTCTTACTATACAATCCTAGGAGATATCATAATCCTAGGTGTTTACCCAACTGATTATAAAAAACATATACATAAAAATATGCACATTAATATTTAGAGCAGCTTGATTCATAACTGCCCAAATTGGAAGCCACTAAGATACATCTGTATGAATGAAAAAAAAGGTATATATGTACAATGAATTGTTATTCAGTGATAAAAAGAAATGATCTATCAAACCATGAAAAATATGGATGAATATTAAAATGTGTATTACTAAATTAAAGAAAGTAGTCTAATGTGGCTAGGTGTTTTATAATTTCAATTATATACAATCCAGAAAAGGGAAAAACACAGAGACAATGAGAAGATTAGTGAGTTCCAGTGGATCAGGGGGAGGGCTGACTAGGCAAAGCATAGAGGTCTTTTCTTTTTCTTCAGATTGTGAAATTATTCTATATAATACTGTAATGACAGATACATCACACTATGCTTTTGTCAAAATTCATACAGTTTTGCAGCATAAAAGAGTGAACCATAACGAATGCAAATACAAAAATAACAAGAAAGGTCATCTAGGAGGTCAGAGGATTCCATGATAAAAATGCACAGTGTCTCTAAGGAATCTACCTGCATTACAAATGTGTAGGGGAAAAAAAATCCCTCTGAAGAGGCTGAAAGAAAATGCTCTAATCTAAAACTATTTGAAAATTATTAGGGTCTATAAAACTGAAGAAAAAGAAATTGCACATAAGCACTGTACTCTGGTTGATAAATTTGTTTCCTGTGCAGTACAGTTTAAAAATTCTGAAACTGCTATATGTATGTATGTATGTATGTATATACATACTGGAATTGAATAAGTAAATCTAAAGGGAATAGTGGGAGCTAGTTTTCTTACTGATGTAGTGGTAGTTAACAGACAAATAAGGAGGAGGGAGTCTTGAATGATCCATGTGATAATGGATTAGAATTAGAAACATAAGAAATGAACTCATATTTAGCTTAATATAAATACAGATGGTTACACATAGAAAGATGGATAGTAGCATACACACAGGTTAGTATATACATATATGCTTCCTTTCTCTCTCAACTGACTCTAGATGAAATGACACCACGATAGCAACAAGGACATCTAGTGATCAGCTTCTGGTTTCTTATGGTAAAAGTAAAAACAACCTCCAGTAAAAAGAAATGGGCTCCTTGGATAAATTCCTTGTTCTAACAAATGGGGGAGAAATCTACAAGATGAATCTGGAAAATTATGTAACTCCAGAATGTAAGAAAGTGCTAAAAAACCCCACACAAACGCGATGCTAGAGGTATGTCAAAAGGACACAGAAGCCAACTGAAGCAGGTCTCAGTGGTCAAAGCTGGGACTATTTGAATAGTTTAGAAGAGAGGGGAAGACTAGTTTGCAGTGGAAACATTTAACCAAAACTACCTCAGTCAGGAGACCAAGGTCAACATCAACAATGATAAGCCATATTAATAGTATATACACTTGATATGTTGTAATAAAACGACACTTTCACCTATGTGTTCTTCGTCACAAAAATCTACCAACTCTATTTCAATATGAGAAAAACATCATACAATTACCTATTTTGTGAAATTCTATAAGATACCTGAGATGCATTTTTTATGACTATCAAGGTCGTCAGAAATAAGGAAAGTCTGAGAAACTTTTGCAAACAATAGGAACTTAAGGAGATATAACTACTAAATATAATGCAGTATCCTAAATGGGATCCTAGAACAGGAAAAAAAAAAAAGCAATAGGTAAAAATTAAGGTAATCTGAATAGGGTGCAGAATCTAGGTAATAATTATGAATCAATATTGCATCATTAATTATAACAGAAGTAACATTAATTTAAGATATTAATAACAGTGGAAACTAGGCACAGAATGTATAAAACCTATTCACCATCTTTGATTTTCCAGTAAATCTAGTTTTTTGAAATGAGTTCTCTTTTTTTCTTTAAAAATTGTTTTATGTTTATTTCCTTATTTTGAGAGAGAGAGAAAAAAAGAGAGAGAACATGCACAAGAGGGGGAGGATAAGAGACAAAGGGAGAGGAAGAATCCCAAACAAACTCAGCACTGTGAGTGCAGAGCCCATTGTGGGGCTTGAAATCATGAACTGTGAAATGATGGCTTGAGCCAAAATCAAGAGGTGGGCACTTAACTGACTGAGCCACCCAGGTGACTCTAAAACCGTTTAAAAAACATCTTTATAAAATTGTGCAGGAAATTCAAACAGATACTTCAAAAAGTATGCAGATGGTAAAGAACCAATGAAGAGATGATCAATTATTTGGTAAATTCAAATTAAAAACACTACAAGATACATCTGTATACCTACTAGAATAATAAAAGGAAATTCTAAATGCTGTTGGTGATGGACAGTAACTGAAATTGTAATATGTTTCTAGTATGACTACAAATTAGTATACTCTTTTGGAAAATAGTTTGGTAGTATATTAATTTTCTACCCTGCTATAACAAAGTACTGCCAACTTAGTGGTTCAAAACAACAGAAATTTATTCTTACAGTTTTGAAGGTTAGAAGTCAGAAATCCAGTTATTGTAAGTGTTGGTTCCTTTTGAGGGTTCTGAGAGGGAGTATCTATTCCATGTCTCTCTCCAATCTTCTGGTAATTGCACACAATCCATGGCATTATTTGGATCCTAGATCTATCACTACAATCTCTGCTTTCTTCATCACATGGCATTTTTCTTGTGTATCTCTGTCCACATTTCTACTCTTTATAATAATACATTCTTTGGGTTAGCATCTACTCTAATAACCCCATTTTAACTTGGTTAAAACAATCTTATTTTCAAATACAATTACATTCTGAGGTACTGAGAGTCAGGGTTTCAATTATCATTTTAGGGATACAATTCAACCCTTAAGAGGCATTGTTTTTTTTTTTTTTTTAAAGTTAATCATACAGATACCACATAACCTAGTAATTCCCCTAACAAATGTTACCCAAGATTAATAAAAACATATTCATATGAAAATCTTAATATAAATGTTTAGAGAAGAACTTAATGATGGTCACCCCAAACTGGAAATGACCCAGGTATCCATCAACTAGTGAACTCATATATCATGGTACCTATACAGAATGGAAAAGTTCTCAGCAATACAATGAAACAGGCTACTGTTTCACAAAACAGTATATGATGCATTTAAAATACATTTTACTAAGTCAAAGTAATCAGAGCCAAAAGTTTATATATTATATTATTTAACTTATATGAAATATAGAAAGGTAAAACTACAGGGATGAAATATATCTCAGCATTTTTTAAGGATGGTGTAAGTCAAAGGTATGCGCTACCTACAGACAACATGAACATTTCAGACTAACAGGATAGATCTTATAATGATTGTGGTAGTATATATATGGCTCCATGTCTTTTTTAAAATTCAGAGAAGTCTACACTATAAAGGGTGAATTTTAATGTATGTTAGTTTAAAAAAATTAACCAGGATATGTGTAGAGAAGAAACAGTCAAAATATGTGCTATGTCAAATTAATTTAACATTACTACAAGTGAATCACATAACAACATAATGGAGGGGTGGCAGATAACTAACCTAAATAATTTTGAAATAGACTATTCTGATTTCATACTGTAAGACTAAAGACAAAAAGAGAGTTGATCACCAACCTTGTTATCTAGTTAAAATACACATATATGCTTCTAACAATGTGGTGGGTTAACAATCTTGAAATTATTTTATGTGGATTCTGAAGTTGAACAAGTAAATAAACATTTTCAGGTTATCAGTAATAAAGTTAGTAATAAAATATTTCTTTCCTTTTTGTTAATAAGGTCCATATGCAAATTAGATATATTAAATAATTTGTCCCTAAATCTCAAGAAGTACATAAAATATTTACAGCAAGAATTTATACTCAAAATCCATTTACTTTCAATACTGATAACTTTAGGTAAGATTTGACAATTCTGACAATACTAAAATGTGTTGAGAAGTGGGTTACATTAGTGACCACAGGAGCAGCTAAATGGGCCTATACATATATGGATTCATTAGGTGTTTTCTTCTTCTTCTGACTTAAACTTGATGTGCAATAACTTGAGAGTCAGTAGAAATACTGAATTTAATTAGAAAGGCATTTTGTGACTGATTGCTTATTCATAGGCTAAAACACTGCATTTTTACTTTACTATTTTAACAGAGTAAACAAGGTTTGAATGTGTCAGAAAAAAAATTATTGCCTGGTTCAGAAATTAATTACTCTCAATACAGTGCTTAGTAAAGAATAGGAAATAGAAGTAAAAGCCAGCTGCCAAGCATCAATAGACACAAAAAAAGAAAAGAGATTAATAATGTTCAATTTTTCATGTTAACTACCACATTAGTTAATAAATGAAATATGAATCCAGCATGCTAATGTTATTATTGACTAAAATATTAATAGTACTAAAAGAAGGGTTTTTTCAGAAATATAATTAGGGAAAGGAAATAGTTCCTGCTGTTATTTTTTCTTTCTTTTTCATTTTAAATATAGGTTCCATTTTAACTATGGGTAGCTCCATGCAATTGTGACTTGAGGAAATATAGCTATAGCTACCACTGTATGTTTTTATTGAAATAATAGAATTTGTTAACCTAAAAGTTAGAGTATAGACATCTAGATCCACCTAAGACAGGAAAGCACATTCCATCCAAACTTTTCCAATGATTACAGCAAGAGCTAAACCCTGAGAAGAATATATAAGCAACTATCTACAGACCCTGAAAAGTAAATAATTGCAGAAAACTTTGAAGAAAAACCAAAATTCAAAGATCAATACAGTGGTGAATTCCCTGTTTTAGGTTCTTTGTTTCATTTGTCTTGTTTGTTTCTTTTTTGCATCCCGTATCTGATGCCTGACAGCCTGAGTCTCTGAACTGCATAATTGCAGTTATACAAAAAGAAGCATAGCCAGGAGAAGAAAACAAAAACAAACCCTCTATCTCTTACTATGGAAACTAGGAATGGATGCTCTCTGCGGCATGAAGATGAAAGGAAATCACATACTTCTCTCCTTGTTTTCTCCTCAGGCCTTCCTACTCCCTGAGGCACAACAATATTGAAAATAGGCCAATTAATAACCCTACAATGATCTATAAGTTTTTAAGCAAGATGAAGAGTCACATGTCTCTCACTTTAAGTCAAAAACTAGAAACAATTAAGCTTAGTGACAAAGGTATGTTGAAAGCTGAGATAGGCTTCTTACGCTAAACACTTAGCCAAGTAGTAAGTGCAAAGGAAAAATTCTTAGAGAAAATTAAAAAGACTTTGGAGTGAACACATGAATGATAAGAAAATGAAAAGCTTTATTGCTGAGAGAGAGAGAAAGTTTTGCCAGTTTGGATAGATCAAACCAGCTACTGCATTTCCTTAAACCAAAGCCTACTCCAGAACAAGATCATAACTCTCTTCAATTCTAAGAAAGGTGAAAAGAAGTGAGGAAGTGTCAGAAGAAAAGTTTGAAGCTAGTAGAGTTTAGTTCATAAAGTTTAAGAAAGGCTGTGCCCATCATATAAAATTACAAGGTGGAGAAATAAGTGTGGATGTAGAAGCTGCAGTAAGTTGTCCAGAAGATATAGCTAACATAATTCATGAAGGCAGCTACACTCAACAGTGTATTTTCAATGTACACCAACAGTCTTAGGTCAGAAGAAGATGCCTGTTAGGACTTTTCATAGCTAGAGAGGAGAAGTCAATACCTGGCATCAAAGTTTCAAAGGACAGACTGACCCTCTTGTTAAGGACTAATGCAGCTGGTGACTTTAAGGTGAAGCCAAAGCTCATTTATCATTCTGAAAAATCACAGGGCCCTTAAAAATTATGCTAAACCTCCTCTGCTTATGCTCTGTAAATGGAACAACAAAGTGTGGATGATAGAGCATCTGTTTACAACATGGCTTACTGAATATTTTAAGCTCACTGTTGAGACCTGCTGCTCAGAAAAAAGGATTTCTTTCAAACAGCACTACTCATTGACAATGTACCTGGTTATCCAAGAGCTCTGATGGAGAGGTATGATGAAATGAATGTTGTTTTTATGCCTGCCAACACAACGTCTATTCTGTAGTCCATGGATCAAGTAGTGATTTTGACTTGAAAGTTTCATTACTTAAGAAATAGATTTTGTACAATTTTAGCTGCCACAGATAGTGATATCTCTGATGAACCTGGGCAAAATAAATTTTAAAACCTCTGGAAAGCATTTACCATTCTAAATGTCATGAAAGACATTTGTGATTCATGGGGAAAAGCCCAGACATTATCAACAGGAGTTTTGAAGAAGTTGATTCCAACTCTCCTGGATAACTTTGAGGGGTTTAAGTCTTCAGTGAAAAGTAGCTGCAGATGTAGTGAAACAAACTAGAATTAGATGTGTAGCCTGCAGGGGTACCCAGGTGGCTCAGTAGGATAAGCATCTGACTCTTGGTTTCAGCTCAGTCATGATCTCACACTTCGTAGGTTCAAACCTTGCATCAGGCTCTGTGTGGACAAGCACAGACCCTGCATGAGATTCTCTGTCTCCATCTTTGTCTCCCCCTCCCTCACTCATTCTGTATCAAAAATTTTTTTAAAAAAATTAAAAAAAAAGAAGTGGAGCCTGAAGATATGGCTGAATTGCCATTGAATAGATGAGGAATTGCTCCTTATGGATGAGCAAAGAAAGTGTTTTTTTGAGATGGAATCTACTCCTAGTAAAGATGCTATGTAGGTTTTTGAAATAACAACAAAGGATACCGAATATTACGTAAACTTAAAATAACAGATGGGTTGGAGAGGACTGATTCCAATTTTGAAAGAGGGTCTATACAAGTAAAATACTATCAATAACACAGTGGTTAAGACGCTATCATCATATGCCACAGAGAAATTATCAGCAAAAGGAAAAATAAATTGATACAGAAAACTTCACTGTTGTCTTGTTTAAAAAAATTGCTATAGCCACCCCAACCTTCAGCAATCACCACTCTGATCAGTCAGCGGCCATCAACAATCATTCAAGATACATGCATGGTTAGCATTTTTTTTAGCAATAAAGTGTTTTTAAATTAAGATATATACATTGTATTTTTGGACCTAAGGCTACTATACACTCTCAGACTATAATATGATGTAAATATAACTTTCTTATGTCTTGGAAAAATTTTTTTTGACTCTCATTACCTAACATTTATTTTTTATTTGAGAGAGAGAGAGAGTGAGTATGGGAGCAGGACAGAGGGAGAGAAAAAGGGTCCAAGCAGGTTCCATGCTCAGCACAGAGAGAGCCTGATGCAGGACTTGATTTCACAACACTGGGATCATGACCTGAGCTGAAATCAAGAGTTGGATGCTCAGCCAACTGAGCCACCCAGGCATCCCTGACTCTCCCTATTGTGACATGTGCTTTCTTTTGATATTTGCTATATTGTGGTTAGTCTGGTATTTGCTTCCAATATCACTGAAGTATGTCTGCACTTTAAACTTGGGGGTTTGCTTTATAGCCTTGGGCATAGTGTATAGAAGTGGGTGTTGCAAAAATTAATCCTTTGGATATTCTGACTTACTCTGAGATAGAGTATTAGGTAGGAGGTAAAGTATTAAGTGGGTAAAAAGCATTCACACATCACTTTATAATGATAAAAGTGTCAATCTACCAAGAAGATAGCATTTCTAAATGTCTGCACCAAACAACAAAGCTGCAACATACATAAAGCAAAACTGATATAACTGAAAGGAATACATACAAATCCAAATTTATAATTGAACACTTTAGCACTTTTCTGTTAACAGTTAACTAGGAATAAAATTTGAAGAGTGTGTTAGGTTTTCCAGAGAAACAGAAATAAAAGGATGTGTGTGTGTGTTTATGTGCAGATAGATGTAGATATAGATATATGTGTGTATATTATATGTATAGATTTTTATTTAAAAAAATAAGCTTAGCGATTATGGAGGCTTGGAAACTTATAAAACCTAATAGGATAGGCAGATAGGCTGGAGACTCAGGGAAGAATTATAGTTCCAGCACAAAAGTAGTCTGCTAGCATAATGCCTTCTGGCTAGGAGGAGGTCAGTCCTTGTTCTATTAAGGCTTGAAATTGATTGGATAATGTCGACCCACATAATAGAAGATAATCTGTTTTATTCAAAGTCCACTGATTTAAATATTAACCAATTAAAAAAAACTTTCACAGAAATATCCAGAGTAATATTTGTCTAAATATCTAAGTATCTTGGCCCAGAGAAGTTGACATATAAAATTAACCATCACAAAGTGTGCACAGTAGCTTATTTTATGTTTTGTTGTTGTTGTTGTTTGATTTGGTATTTGCAAATTATTTTACATTGCAAAGTAGTCTAAATCCTATGCAATAGTCTAAAATTACATATCTCACAGCTTACATGTATCTTCTGCAGTTTATGATATTTAGATAATGGGGTTCAAGTGAAATATTATCCTTGTCTTCCCAAAGGATATAAAATTAATACACAAAAATTAGGTGCATTTCTATACACTGATAACAAGGTTGCAGAAAGACAAATTAAGAAAACAGTTGCACTTACAATGACACCAGAAAGAATAAAATACCTGGGAATGAACTTAAGTAAGCAGGTGAAAGGCCTGTACTCTAAATAATGTAAGACATTGATGAAGAAATTAAAGATGACACAAATTCAAATATGCTTATGAATTAGAAGAATTACTATTTTTTACAATTCCTCTACTACCCAAAGCAATCTACAAATTCAATGCAATCCCTATCAAAATATCAACATCATTTTTCTCAGAACTAAAACAAAAGATTCCAAAATTTTTATGGAACCACAAAATATCCCAAATAGCCAATAAGAATGAACAAAGCTGGAACAATCACAATCCCAGATTTCAAGTTATACTACAAACAATAGTAATTAAAAAAGTATGGTACCTCCACAAAAAGTGACACAAAGATCAATAGAACAGAATTGAGGCCCCAAAAATAAACTCACCCACATATGGTCAGTTAACCTATGACAAAGGAGGTAAGAATATACAATAGGAAAACAGTCTCTTTGATAAATGTAGCTGCTAAAACTTGATAGCTATAAGCAAAAGAATGAAACGTGACCATCTTTTAATGCTGTACACAAAAGTAGAATAAAAATGGATTAAAAAAATCTAAACGTGAGACCTGAAACCATAAAAATTGTGGAAGAAAACAGGCAGTAATTTCTATGATATTGCCTTCAGTAATGGTTTTCTAGATATATCTCCTTTGTTAAGGGAAACAAAAGCAAATATAAACCATTGGAACTACATCAAAATAAAAACCTCTTGCATAGCAAAAACAACAAACAAACAAAAAAACCAACCTACTGACTGGGAGAATATATTTGCATAGGATAGATCTGATAAGCGGTACATATCCAAAATTCATAAAGAACGTATACAACTTAATGTAAAAAAAAAAAAAAATCCAGTTTAAAAGTGAGCAGAGGACCTCAGGAGACATATTCCAAAGGAGACATACAGATGGCTGACAGTTGACTGATATCCCTAATAATTAGGGACATCAGGGAAATGCAAATCAAAACCACAGTGAGATATCACCTCACAGTTTTCAGAAAGAAAGAAAGAAAGGAAGGAAGGAAGGAAGGAAGGAAGGAAGGAAGGAAGGAAGGAAGGAGGAAGGAAGGAAGGAGGAAGGAAGAAAGACAAAGAGAGAAAGAAAGAAGGAAAGAAAGAGAAAGAACGAACAAAAGAAAGAAAAAGGAAAGAAAGATAAAGAAAGAAACAAAGAAAGAAAAAGTATTGGAGACGATGTGGAGAAAAGTACCCTTGGGCACTGCTGCTAAGAATGAAAACTGATGTAGCCACTGTGGAAAATAGTATGGAGGTTTCTTTAAAAAAGAGAAATAGAAATAGCATATATCCAGTAATTCCACTACTAGGTATTTACCCAAAGAAAATAAAACCATTAATTCAAAAATATGTGCACCCCCTATGTATTATTGCATTATTTATAATAGCCAAGATATGGACGCAGCCCAAGTGTCCATTAACAGATGGAAGGATAAAGATGTATGTATATACATACACACACACACACACACACACACACACACACACACACAACGGAATATTATTCATTTCTAGAAAAGGATGAGATCTTGCCATTTCCAAAACATGGATGAAACTAGAGGGTATTATGTTAAGTGAAATACCACAGAGAAAGAAAGATACTATATTATTTAATTAATTAATCTGTGAAATCTAAAAAACAAACTAACCAACAAAATGCAGAATCAGACCCATAAATACAGAGAACTAATGTTGCCAGAGGGGCGGGGGTGGGAAGATAGGCAAAATGAGTGAAGGAGTTGGAGACACAGGCTTCCAGTTATTGAATAAATAAGTTATAGGGATAAAAGGCAGAGCATAGAGAATATAGTCAATGGCATGAAAGCATTGTATGCTAACAGATGGTAGCTACACTTGTGATGAGCATAAAATAACAGATTTGTGGAATCACTATTTTGTACATGTGAAACTAATATAACATTGTTTTTCAATTGTACTTCATGCACTAAAAACTTTCCTTCCCTTCATATTTCTTTACCCTTTCCAGTTTATAGTAATCAAATAGTTTCTCTACAAATATTTAGAGCCACATTAGTCAGTATTATATTTTCACCTTAGGGGCACCTGGGTGGCTCAGTCGGTTGGGGTCAGACTTCGACTCAGGTTATGATCTCACAGTTCGTGGGTTTGAGCCCCACATCGGGCTCTGCTGAGAGCCAGCTCAGAGCCTGGAGCCTGTTTTGGATTCTGTATCTACCTCTCTCTCTCACCCTCCCCTGCTCACAATCTCTTTCTCTCTCTCTCTCTCTCAGAAGTAAACAAAAACATTAAAAAAAAATCAAGATATTATATTTTCACCTTAAATGTCAACTATCATTTATAAAGCTCAAAAAAAGTAAAATTTAATAGTCTCTAATTTTTGCTTACCATGTTTATGTTCTTTTATTCTTATGTCCCAAATTAATTCTTTTATTGTTTCTTTACTTCACACCCAGTATTGAGTTCAATGCAGGACTTGAAGTCACAATATTGAGATTAAGGCCTGAGCTAAGATCAAGAGTTAGATGCTTAAACAACTGAGTCATTCAGGTGACCCTCCCTAAGAATTTTCTTAGGCCATTTTTTATCATAAAAGATTGCTTTTTGGGCACATATGCTGATCATAAATTCTGTTTTCCTTCATCTTGAGAATTTACTGACTTCCTTTCATTCCCAGAGGGTATTTTTACTGGATATAAGATTCTGGATTGACAATTCTTTTCTTTTAGCATCTCAAAAGTATTGTGCTGCTGCCTCTGGCCTCCATGGTTTCTGGTGCAAAAGACATCTGTCAATCAAATAGTATTTCTGCGATAGGTATGGTGCCATTTTTCTTTGGCTGTTGTCATGAAATTTTTTTTTCATTAGTTAACTAGTTAATTATGATGCATTTTTAAAATAGATTACTTTGTTTAAACTGTTTGTAGTTCTTTCAGCTTCTTGAATTTGTAGTTTAACATCTCAACAGAATTTTAAAGTTCTTAGTCATTATATTGAAGTAGTTTTGCAGTCTCAATCTCTTTCTCCTCTACTTCTAGAACTCTGATAACATTAATATTAAATCTTTTCTTATCTCTCCATGAATCTCTGCTCCATTCATTTTTTAAAGTCCATTTTATCTCCCTTGTTCATATTGTGTAATTTTGCTTCATTTTACTGATTTTTTTCTTCCTTCTAGGTGATATTGTGCCTATCCCCAAAGCTTTTTATTTTGGATATTGTATATTTCAGTTATAAAGTTTCCATTTGATTGTCTTTTATTTCTATTTCTATATTGAAACATTCTTTTTCTTTGCTCAGACTCAATTTTTTAAAATTCTGTTTGAAGCATGTTTATCATTGCACACTGAGACATTTTCAGTATGACTGATTTTAAATATCTGTTGGATAATTCTAGCACCTCTGCCATCTTGGTGTTGGCATTGATTATCTTTTTAAAATTTTTCACTTAGTTTGATATTTTCCTGATTTTTTGTATGATGAGTGGTTTTCTATGGAAAGTTGGACATTTTCATCTTATGAAGTTCCTAAAATCTTCATTTTAACTAGCTTTCTCTGACTTTACTCTGGCAAGGGAGGGAAGACTGCTTCACTCTTGTCATGTGTCATTACATGATACTGAGGTGGGGACCCCCTCATCTTTGCTTGGCTAGGGTAGAAGTCTCAACTCTTCTATGCTGTCAGCACAGAGATCGGAGTGGGGCTCCATTTCAGGAACTCATGAGATCATGACCTGATCCAAAATCAAGAGTCGGACACTTAACCATCTGAGCCACCCACGTGTCCCCAGGACCACTGTTTTTCTATAGTGCTTGGTTAGAGTAAAGTGGTTATTATTTAAAAAAATATTTGCTTATTAGGCTACCCCTTTCATGGTCATTTGGCTAAAAAGAGTAGGATTTTTAAATATTTTTTATTTATTTCTGAGAGAGAGAGAGAGAGTGAGAGAGAGAGAGAGTGAGCAAGCGAGCATGAGCAGGGGAGGGTCAGAGAGAGAGGGAGATACAGAATCTGAAACAGGCTTCAGTCTCTGAGCTGTCTGTCAGCACAGAGCCTGACACTGGGCTTGAACCCATGAACCGTGAGATCATGACCTGAGCAGAAGTCGGACGCTTAGCTGACGAGCCACTCAGGTGCCCCAGAGAGTAGGATTTTGTTAGGGCTTTTTTTTTTTTTTTAATCTGTGCATCATTTATTTTTGATGAACTTCAAATATACTTTAACTTGAAATGAGAAAGGGTAGTCTTATAATTAAACGGCGCTGAAACAATGACATATTTTTGCATAATCATATGCAAAACAAGATTCCATATGTAACATGAAATGTAAAACTACAAAACTTTTATTGAAAGCTAAGGGGAATAAAATTATAAACTTACGTTAGGTAACAGGTTCTCAGATACAAAAGAAAAAATAAAGAAATTAAACTTTATATAAATCTAAAACTTTTGCTCTTTGATAGCATTATTAAAAGAATAAAATCAAGCCACATATCAGGAGGATATGTTTGCAATTATTTATTTTAAAAATTACTAATACTCAATATATAAAAAATTTCAGAGCTAAGCCATAAAAAAGAACCAATGGAAAAACAAGCCAATGTTTTGTATGAACACTCTCAAAAATTTTGCAGTTGGCAAGTAAACATGTGACAGGATGCCAAAATTAGTCACTAGAAACGTGCATATTAAAACCACACTGTCACACTTACTAGACTGGCTAAAATGAAACAAAAAATTAAGTAAAAACAAAACTGATAGTAACAAGTGCTAGTTAGGATTCTGAGAGCAGAGACAGAAGTGAAATGGCTTGAAAGAAATTATCTTTCTCTGTTTCATCTACTGAAGCAAGGGAAGCTCAAGAATTAGGAAGTTGTTTCCATATTTAGAGGGAATGAAAAAGAAAAGAGCCATTGCTTACACTGTAATATATCCCCAGTGCTCAGAGCAGCTGAAAGTCTCTGAAAGATATTCCTTGTTCAGAACACCTGCCTCAGAAAGTCCATTTAGCAAACTCCTTCACATTCAGCATGAATGTAAAGCTGTTACTCCTCTCACTCATATGATTGCTTGAAAGCACAGTACTGAAATGAACATTTAAAATATTGAATAGTAATTGTTAATGCAATGTGCAGTTTCAGGATTGCTGATGGATTACAGGATTTTGTAGAAAGTATATCACTGTCAGATAATTTTAGATTTAGACTACAAGGACAGCCAAGTGCAATATTGGTGCATAAGCATTTAAGAATTTGGTAGATGTCCGGGGCGCCTAGGTGGCTCAGTCGTTTGAGCGTCTGAGTTCGGCTCAGGTCATGGTCTCACGGTTCGTGGGTTTGAGCCCCGCATCGGGCTATGTGCTGGCAGCTAGCTCGGAGCCTGGAGTCTGTTTCAGATTCTGTGTCTCCCTCTCTCTCTGACCCTCCCCTCCTCATGCTGTCTCTCTCTCTCGCTCAGAGATAAATGAAATATTAAAAAAAAACAAAAAGAATTTGGTAGATATCCTACTTAATTTGCCTGCTTCTAAAATGATTTGGAGTTTTTTTTACCCAAGAGTATAGATGTTTTTCATTGTTTTGTGTCATACATACATTTCTAAGATAAAGCAAAACCAGTGATCTACTGATTTTCAAGTATTTGAGTGTATGTGTATTTGTGTATGTGTGCACACATTTGTATGTGTCCATAGCTGCTAATTTAGTGTTACTATAACACAGTTATAGTTTGCATCATTTATCAAAATAGAGACAGTAATACCGCAATAAGATGTAAAAATAAGGATTTGGAACGCTGAACTTAGGTAAAAGGAAAGCAGAATAATTTACAGCTCAATATTTTCCATCCACAATTCTTCTTTCACAGTTTAGCAGGGCTTACAATGTAGACAAGTGATTCATAAAGTAGAAATTGGTCTCACTATGAAAATAGACACCATTCCTGCTAAGTCACTCCAGGAATATGAATAGAAAGGGAAGCTGATCCTTTTTTTTTTTTTTTTTTTTGGAGAAAATTCATGTCGTGTTCTGCAAAAACTAATAGAGAAATACAAACTTGAAAATAACTCCCTTTTGACAACATCCTCACCTTGGATATCACAACAGCACTCAAATGAATAGAATGTGTTTCCATATGTGTTAATTAGATTTGTCACCACACACTGTTCATCTTTATAGGGGGTTAGTGTCTACCAGGAATATCAGCTTTCAACATTTGATATATTGATTTTGTTCTTTAATCTCTCATCTTAACTCCCATCTTTAGCATGATGTTTTTCTCTTATTACATTTGTTATTGCTGTGGATTCTGGTATACAGATACAAATAACTCTAGAAATATAAGATGATTAAAATGGGCAGATATTTTCTTAGTTTTTTTTTTTTTTTACCACTTATCTTTCTCTCTCTCTGTGTCTCTCAAAAAAAAGTCAAAAGCAAAATAATTCATTAGAAAAACTGCCATAGTCGTCTGTGGGATAAAAATGAAAATTCTCACAAGTTCTTATATATCAAGTGCCTAGTATTCATCACTGCCACAGTAAAGATGATGATAAATGTGTGTGTGGATGTATATAAATAAATGATATGGAGAGATAGATGGACGTAGATAATGTATCTTTCATTTTATTAAATATAAATACCTTTTCCAAGGGAAGGAGAAACTTTTAAAAATACAATTGACTCTCAATAAATAAATGATGAACACCGTGGCTTGGGTTTTTCCAAAAGCAAAGACTTGGAGAAAGAATTGTGTTCAGATAGTTTATCCAGGAAGTGATTATCAGAAGCACAAATGGATGAGGAAGAGTAAGACAAGCTAAGAGAAGCCAACAGAAGGATGTATCAGAGTTGTTGGGGGTCCCTTAAACAGATACAGGACTCTTCCCGGTACTGTGTCCCTCTCTGCTTCAGCGCAAGCATTCACCAACCAGCGCGTCCTTGCTAACATTGACTTTGCACCCACTGATGTTCCTGCGCTTCCAGGTTATGTTGTGTGGCAAATATCAAAACAAGATATGGTGCAAGAATGAGTCGGCATATATGCAGCACAAAGTCCATCTGAGTAGGTCTGGGACTGGACCCTGCCGCTGTTACCAAACTAAGAGATAAACCAAAGTGTCTGGTTTGCTGATTACATGCATATTATAGAATTGTTATTTTGACTACTTCTTTCTGGATTCTGCTTTTGGGTTTAGGATATTATGCTATCTCTCTGAAGGAAAGTAAAGCCAGTAGAAAACAGTTTTCATTGGCTCTTTGTGAAATAGCTTTGTTGCTTGGATGATTTAAATGAGATCAGTAATGACACTTAAAATAGAATTTAAAATGTTATTTCCCTCAATCAACCAGTTTGTGATAAAAAGTAGGTTAATCTGTCTCCTGAATTTGGTAAGTTACAAACTTAAATACTGTCACTAAAACAATAACTTCAGGTATAAAGATTTGGTGAGGTAGGAAAGGCAGGAAATGAATCAAATTTGGTCTACGAAGGGCCAAAATGTGTTTAACATCAAAGTGATTTTAATTTATTACTCAGCTTTTTCCCCAGGATGTCAGATTTTAACAAAAATCACTGCACCACATTTTTTCTTCTATAATAATAGAATCATGGCTGTACACTTAGGCATATAGTGAGAGAAATGTATTAATTCTGTTTCGTTGAAGATGAATAGAAATGCTCAGACCTGCTTTCAATCCAGGGCTCTTAACAGAGCAGGTGTGTATTTTTCATGCACTTTCTTTCATCCTCTTAGAAGCTGGCCCATGGATAGTAAGAAGAATATATGGAATGGTGGAGTCTTATCATAGAAGGAACTTAGATCCCTGAATAAGGGGTTTAGTACACACAGAGCTTTCTCATTGACCTAGGCTGCTCACCTTGGAATTGTTATATAACAAGCAATAATCTTAATTTTCTTGAAAGTGTATTGTTTTGTAATAAATGGATGAATGAACAAATGAATGAATTCATTCATTCACTTATTTACTTATTTATTTACTTGTTTATGATGTCTTATTCGGCTACCATCCCGGACACCGACATAAGATATTTTTTTTAAGTATATATATTTTGAGAGAGAGAGAGAGAGGGAGAGAGAGAGAGAAGGGGGCAGAGAGAGACAGAATCCGGGCAGACTCTGTGCTGTTAGTGCAGAGCCCAAAGTGGGGCTCGATCTCACAAACTGATTATCATGACCTGAGCTGAAATCAAGAGTTAGAAGCTTGGAGCACCTGAGTGGCTCAGTCAGTTAAAGATTCAACTCTTGACTTTGACTTGGGTCATAATCTCACAGTTCATGAGTTTGAGTACCAATTCGGTCTCTGTGCAGACAGCTCAGAGCCTACAGCCTGCTTTGGATTCTGTCTCCTTCTCTCTCTGCCCCTGCTCTGCTTGCTTGCCCTTGCGCTCGCTCGCTCTTGCTCGCTTTCTCTCTCACTCCCTCCCTCCCTCAAAAATAAATAAACTGAGCTGAAATCAGACTCTTATCCGACTGGGCCAACTAGGTGCTCCAAGATATTTCTTTAAATCAAGATTACTGTTATTTACATTTAATATTTACTATTTAATTACACATTTACATCCAGTTCCTTAATCATCAGATAATAATAAATTAAAGGTTTATAAATTATCCTTTTTTGATAAATGAGGTAACTGAGGTTCTGGGGAGTTAAAAATGTGTCCGATATTACACAAATCAGGAGTGTACTTAAAATTCAATTTCAACAGTCCTCATATCACAAACATTTCTTTTAAGAGAAAGATTATAAATTTTTCTTAAAGACAATTATAATTTTTAAAAATCTAATTTGAGTTTTTTTCTGGATTCGGCATCATCTGTCCCCCTCTTAATTACTCCTCGTATTCAAATAAATTGTATGCTTTCCCTGCACCTTTGTAAAAATTCTCCTCACAAACCCCAGAGATGACTCACAAACCTAAATTCACCTTTCTTGTTCTTGTTTTCTTTAAAATGTAGATTAAAACTCATCCATTAGAAAATATACCTTAACAGAATAGCATAGTCTCTCACAAAATTTATATTCACTGAGTTAAGTAATGTTAGAAGGTAGTATTGTATAGTGGTTAAGAATTGGTTCTGAACCAAAATGCTTGTATTTAAATCTTGACTCTATTACTTACTACCAGTATCAAATGTTTAGAAAAAATTTATAACACATAGTAAGTGCTCAATAAGTGTTAACAGTAATTTGTGCTCATTAATGGTGGTCTATGTAGCCATGTACAGAAATTTGGATGATAAACAAGGTTCATATAGGTCTATTTGTTTCCAATTAATATTGTATTTATGAAGCAGTTACCATTTATTAAATGGTGGGGGTGTTTCTCTAGGGGTAAACACAACAACAACAACAACAACAACTAGCAATAAATGAATTCAACAAATCCTTGACATGGACATTTTGTTTTTTGGTTTACATGTACAGAGGGGAAAAATTATTTTCTTTCCTTTTAATAATTAATATCAGGCTTTCTTTACTAATGTCTAAAAAAAAAGAAATATACAGAAATCCTAGCATTCATACAAAGATAAACTGCTGTTTAGGTGGGTGAAATTTAGGATAACAGAATATCAGAGATGGAATGAAAGGGAAAAAACAGGGAAAATATACTATTATATAGCAAATAATAATTGAAATTCACATGGTTATTTCATAACATATGTAGTATCCATTTTGAGTTTATTTTTGTGCATGGTGTGAGAAAATGATCTAGTTTCATTCTTCTGCATGTTGCTATCCAGTTCTCCCAACACCATCTGTTAAAAAGGCTGTCTTTTTTCCATTGGATATTCTTTCCTGCTTTGTCAAAGATTAGTTGGCTGTATACTTTTGGGTCCACTTCTGAGTTCTCAATTCTGTTCCATTGGTCTATGTGTCTGTTTTTGTGCCAATACCATACTGTCTTGATGATGACAGCTTTGTAGTAGAGG